>NC_138204.1:4239449-4436949 GCF_964194415.1 Vipera berus
AGTTTAAATCACGTGACCACGGGGATGCTGCAACGGTCGTAAGTGTGAAAAAGGGTCCTAAGTCACATTTTTTCAGTGCCGCTGTAACTTCAAACGGTCACTGAATGAGAGATGTAAGTCGAGGTCTACCTGTAGTGTGAAATAATAATAGTAAATAAATAACGAAATAAGAGCCTGGTGGAAATAGCATCCAGTCTCTTACGGATTCTTTTAGGATAGGATAGGATAGGATAGGATAGGATAGGATAGGATAGGATAGGATAGGATAGGATAGGATAGGATAGGATAGGATTTATGGAATAGCCTAGCCTAGCATAGAGTAGCGTAGAGTAGAGTAGAATAGAATAGAATAGAAATAAGAGATTGTAGAACAGAATAGAATAGAATGGAATGGAACGGAATGGAACGGAATAGAATAGATTGTAGATTAGACCAGACTAGAACAGAACAGAACAGAACAGAACAGAAATAACAGATTGTAGAATGGAATGGAATGGAATGGAATGGAATGGAATAGAATATTGTAGACTAGACTAGACTAGACTAGACTAGACTAGACTAGACTAGACTAGACTAGACTAGAAAAGAATAGAATAGAATAGAATAGAATAGAATAGAATAGAATAGAATAGAATAGAATAGAATAGAATAGAAATAACAGATTGTAGAACAGAATAGAATGGAATGGAACGGAATAGAATAGATTGTACATTAGACTAGACTAGACTAGACTAGACAAGAACAGAACAGAACAGAATAGAATAGAAATAACAGATTGTAGAACGGAATGGAATGGAATGGAATAGAATATTGTAGACTAGACTAGACTAGACTAGACTAGACTAGACTAGAATAGAATAGAATAGAATAGAATAGAATAGAATAGAATAGAATAGAATAGAAATAACAGATTGTAGAAGAGAAGAGAAGAGAAGAGAAGAGTTGGAAGGTACCTTGGAGATCATCTAGTCCAACCCCCTGCTCAGGCAGGAAACCCTACACCATTTCAGACAAATGGCTGTCCAGTCTCTCCTTAAAAAACCTCCAGTATTGGAGCTTTCACCACTTCTAGAGACAAGTTGTTTTCTGTAGCTTTCCTGCTCTGCTGGATGGGGCGGGGGAGTGGGGCCTACAAGCAGTGACTCACACTTTAGAAATAGTATTTGCACTGTCAGAATTAGATGTCTTTAAAAAAAAAAAGAAAAGCAACACACGTTTTCCTTGTCGGTTTGTGAAGATGTGGACAAGGGCTGTGTAAGGTTGGGAGGGAGGGACAAAGCTCACCCAGCCTGCTGTTTTTTTCTCCAAACAGAGCGGGGGGGGGGTCCCCATAGGGAGAAAAAAGGGCTGCTGGTGTGTTTTTAAAGGCCTGGTTAATAAATTTTAAAAAAATATACAGTGGCCTTGCACAAAAGACTCAAAACAGGGAGGAATCAAGAACGGTCCACTGCCTCCTTTGTATTCTGTCCATTGTTGTTGAGAATTTATGCCTCCTCCGCAAACCCCCCCCCCCACCGGAGACTTAAGGAGGCTTCGTTTAATGGCCGTTCAAAGTTGCCAGGGCATTGGGAAAAAAAAGGGACTTAGGACCTTTTATTTATTTATTTATTTATTTTTATTTTAATTCCATTTATATCCCGCCCTTCTCCGAAGACTCAGGGCGGCTTACAAGCTTAGCAGTAGCCTTCATCCTATGTATATGCCTGCTTATTAGGGCTTTCACACACACCCCCAAACGGCATTATTACAAAGTCAGCTTATTGCCCCCAACAATCTGGGTCCTCGTTTTACCTACCTCGGAAGGATGGAAGGCTGAGTCAACCTTGAGCCTGGTGGGATGCGAACCTGCACTAATTGCAGGCAGCTGGTGTTACTTAAGGAGGCATTAGCCCACTGCTCCACCAAGGCTCTTTTCCCCACACTTGTGACTTTTGTAGCATCCCCACCGTCCCGTGATCAAAATTCAGACGCCGGGCAACCGGTGCAGACGTACGACGGTGACGCGATCGAAATTCAGACGTTTGGCAACTGACACAACTTTATGACGGTCGCAGTGGGGGAGGGTTGTCACGTGATCCCCTTTTGTGACCTCCTGACAAGCAAAGTCAAAGGGGGGGGGAGGCCAGATCCACTTAACGACCGTGTTCCTAACTTGTCACCTGCAGTGATTCCCTTTTACAACCCTAGCAAGGCACGTGGGGGCAAAACTCACTTAAGAAATGTCTCGCTTAACGACGGAAAATTTCGGCTCCGTTGCGGCCGTAAGTCGAGGGCAACGGAGACCCGTGGCGTATTCTTCCTCTGAGTGGGAAGGTGGTGAGACACAGACTCACACAGTGGCCAGCTGCCATCTGAGAGTTGATCCAGGAGTCTGCGATTCACAGATAAAGCCTCCATCTCCTTTCAGCCCCAGTTCAGCCCAACATTTCTGTGGCTAAGCAAGATAGCTATGAAGCTTTGAGATTTGCCCCATTTTATGACCTTTCTTGCCACAGTCGATAAGTTTAGGAACACAGTCGCTCAGTGAATCCGGCTTCCCCGTACACTCTGCTTGTGAGATGGTCGCAAAAGGGGGATCACGTGACCCCGGGGGACACCCCGACCATCATAAATGTGAGTCAGTTGCCAAACTTCTGTCTGAGATGGTATAGGTTCTCCTGCTTGAGCGGGGGGCTAGACTAGAAGACCTCCAAGGTCCCTTCCAGCTTCTATTCTATTCTATTCTATTCTATTCTATTCTATTCTATTCTATTCTATTCTATTCTATTCTATTCTATTCTACAATCTTTCTATTCTATTCTATTCTATTCTATTCTATTCTATTTTATTCTATTCTATTCTATTCTATTCTATTCTATTCTATTCTATTCTATTCTATTCTATTCTATTCTATTCTATTCTATTCTATTCTATTCTATTCCATTCCATTCCATTCCATTCCATTCCATTCTATTCTACCATCTGTTATTTTTATTCTATTCTATTCTATATTTTTATACTGTGTTTCTTAGCCTCTGCTCCAAGTGATGTAATGAAGCTGTCTGAAGCTGGCTTTCCAGGGCAAAACGCAGGTCGTCCTTGACTTACGATGGCAACGGAGTCTAAAAAATTATGTGGCTTAGCGAGACGGTTGTTAAGTGAGCTTTGACCCCGTTTTACGACATTTCGGGCCATGCTTGTTAAGGGAATCATGGCCGTTGTTAAATTAGTCATGCGGTTGTTACGTGAATACTGGGAGTTGAGGTCCACAAGTCATAAAAGGGCCACGTTTGAAGACCCCTGCCCTAGATACTCAGGGGGTTGGACTAGATGACCTCCAAGGTCCCTTCCAATTATTATTATTATTATTATTATTATTATTATTATTATTATTATTATTATTATTATTATTATTATTATTATTATACATTCCTTTAGCGACTGTTTGAAGTTACAACGCCCCTGGGAAAAATGTGACTTATGGCCAGTTGTTGCACTTACGCGGTCACGTGATCAAAATTCAGACCCTTGGCAACTGGCTTGTACTTCTGCCGGTTGCAGTGTCACGTGATCCCCTTTTTGTGACTTTCTGACGAGCAAAGTCAAATGGGGAAGCCACCTGGAGCTCAATCGTGGTCATAAGTCGAGGACTGTCTGGTAGGAAGCAAGCTGGCCAGGCGATAAGCAGCCGCAGTCTGGCGGACTTGACCTCCCCTGGTTCAAGCGATGAGTGGACGCAGCCGTCTGACAGGCATGCCAGGGCACCTGATTGCACGAGGTTGCGGTGCCAGCCACAGCGCGCAATCGTGATGCCCGGCAAGCCTCAGGGGGCTCTGAAAAGCTTTGTGTGTTTGTGACATTCTGGGTTGTTCTCCCTGGAGCAAATGTGCGAGGGAGGTGGCACTGCAGCTGTGGGCTGCAGAGAGAGAGAGAGGGAAAGAGAGCGAGAGAAAGAGAGAGCAAGAGAAAGGGAGAGAGAGAAAGGGAGAGAAAGAGAGAGAGAGAAAAAGAGAAAAAGAAAGAGAGAAAGGGAGAGAGAGAGTAAGAGAAAGGGAAAGAGAGAAAGGGAGAGAGAGAGAGAGAAGAGGGAAAGAAAGAGCAAGAGAAAAGGAGAGAAAGAAAAAGAGAGAGATGGAAAGAGCGAGAGAAAGAACAAGAGACAGGGAGAGAGAAAGAGAAGAGCAAGAGAGAAAGGGAGAGAGAGAGAAAGAGCAAGAGAGAGGGAGAGAAAGAGAGGGAGAGAAAAAGAAAGAAAGAGAGAGGGGGAAAGAGAGCAAGAGAAAGGGAGAGAGAGAAAGGGAGAGAAAGAGAGAGAGAAAAAGAGAGAGAGAAAGGGAGAGAGAGAAAGGGAGAGAAAGAGAGAGAGAAAAAGAGAGAGAAAGGGAGAGAGAGAAAGGGAGAGAAAGGGAGAGAGAGAGAAGAGAGAAAGAAAGAGCAAGAGAAAAGGAGAGAAAGAGAAAGAAAAAGAGAGAGATGGAAAGAGCGAGAGAAAGAACAAGAGACAGGGAGAGAGAAAGAGAAGAGCAAGAGAGAAAGGGAGAGAGAGAGAATGAGCAAGAGAGAGGGAGAGAAAGAGAGGGAGAGAAAAAGAAAGAAAGAGGGGGAAAGAGAGCAAGAGAAAGGGAGAGAGAGAAGGAGAGAAAGAAAGAGAGGGTGGTTGTGATTCGAGCCATGAATTTATAGCTAAGGATGTTGAGCTCTGCAAACGCCTCGGGAAGACTTTGCTTTGTTGCCTTGCCCCAACTCCTGCAAGCACACACAAACACGCAATTCCTTCCTTCCTTCCTTCCAGGACAGGCTGTCTGCAGCCTGGCCTCTTCGGTAGGCGAAACGCATCCCCTGCAAGGCGTGTGATTCCTTCCTTCCTTCCTCCCTCCCTCCTTCTTTGCCTCTACTCTTCTGCAAGGCTGATTCACTCACACATCACCTGCATGTGACTCTGGGCCAGCTAGGAGGACGGGCTCCATTGCGCAAGATTGAAGGGGGGGGTGATGGAGCCCGCCAGGCTTTGTGGCTATGCCAGCTGCTTTTGTGTTGTGTTGATTGAGTGTGTGTGTGTGTGTGTGTGTGTGTGTGTGTGTGTTTGAGAATTGTAGAAATGGGATTGGCTTGTAGCCCTTCCTTCCTTCCTTCCTTCCTTCCTTCCTTCCTTCCTTCCTTCCTTCCTTCCTTCCTTTTCTCATTTCTTTTTCTCCTTCCTTCCTCCTCCCTTCCTCTTTCTTTCTTTCTTTCTTTCTTTCTTTCTTTCTTTCTTTCTTTCTTTCTTTCTTTCTTTCTTTCTTTCTTTCCTCCAATCTCTCCCCATCTGTCCCCATCTCTCCTTCCCTCCTTCCTTCCTAATTAATCTTCATCAACATGAATCTTCCTTCCCTTGAGTCCAAATTAACCTTCATTCCTCAACATCAACCAATCTTCCTTCCTCCCTCCCTCTTTCTTTCTTTCTTTCTTTCTTTCTTTCTTTCTTTCTTTCTTTCTTTCTTTCTTTCTTTCTTTCTTTCTTCCTTCCTTCCTTCCTTCCTTCCTTCCTTTCTTCTTTCTTTCTTTCTCTTTCTTTCTTTCTTTCTTTCTCTTTCTCTCTCTCTCTCTTTCTTTCCTCCCATCTATCTCCATGTCTCCCTTCCTTCCTTCCTTCCTCCCTCCCTCCCTCCCTCCCTCTTTCTTTCTTTCTTTCTTTCTTTCTTTCTTTCTTTCTTTCTTTCTTTCTTTTTCTTTCTTTCTGTCTTTTTCTTTCTTTCTTCCTTTCTTTTTCTTTCTTTCTCTCTCTCTCTCTCTCTCTTTCTCTCTTTCTTTCCTCCCATCTCTCCCTATGTATTCCCATCTCTCCTTCCTTCCTTCCTTCCTTCCTTCCTTCCTTCCTTCCTTCCTTCCTTCCTTCCTTCCACATGAACTTTCCTCCCCTCCAATTTAACCTTCCTTCTTCAACATCAACCTTCCTTCCTTCCTTCTGCCCTCCCTCCCCCTCCCCCTCCCTCTCCCTCCCTTCATAACTAAGCTTGGTTGTTTTCTTTCAGGCGTTTCATGACTCAACTAGGTAACATCATCAGGGCTGGAAGGGAGTGGGGTTTGCTCCCTGACTTGCCCCTTCAGTGTTGTTGGGAATGTTCTTGGTGGTCCTTTGACTAGGCTGTGGTTTACTGTTAGCTTGTCTGCTTGAACTGGTAGCTCCTTGGTTGCCCCACCAAGCAGTTGTACTGGCTGGGGAATTCTGGGGGTTGAAGTCCCCAGCCAACACAGTCTTATTGTTGCATGTTTGAGAAACACTGCCCTAGATTCTCACTAAGTGTTTCACACTTGGGAGAATGTACTAAATTGTCTCCTTTGTGCGTCTAAACCAGGGGTGGAGAAATATGTCCCCTTTATGACCTGTGGACTTCAATTCCCAGAATTCCTGGCTGAGGAATTCTGGGAGTTGAAGTCCGCTGGTCGTAAAGGGGTCACAGGTCCCTATCCCTAGACTCTAAATCCTCAAAACATGTCCTACTAGGTCAGGGGTCTTCAAACCTGGCCCTTTGATGACTTGTGGACTTCCAACTCCCAGAATTCCTCAGCTAGGCACGCATGCCTGACTGAGGAATTCTGGGAGTTGAAGTCCACAAGTCATCAAAGGGCCAAGTTTGAAGACCCCTGTACTAGGTCAAGTACATGGATATGATGGAGACCAAGCTATCTTCTTGTGCCACCGGTTTATCGATGGCTGATCCAGACATCCTTCTGTCCCCTTCCCGTCTCTTTCCCTCTTCCCGTCTCAGATGCAAAGCTGGAGTGTCACAGTTGCCAAATAAAAAACACCATGAGTCACGTAGCAGGCAAAAACACACACACACAGTTCTGCCGAATGGACAGAAAAGGACATTTGTATCTGGAAACACATGTCCTGAAATGCCCCACCAAGCAGGTGGCTTCTTCGCACAGCTTGCGCAGACATAAAGAATATCCATAAGGGATGGAATAGAATAGAATAGAATAGAATAGAATAGAATAGAATAGAATAGAATAGAATAGAATAGAATAGAATAGAATAGAATAGAATAGAATAGAATAGCAGAGTTGGAAGGGACCTTGGAGGTCTTCTAGTCCAGCCCCCTGCTCAGGCAGGAAACTCTACCATTTCAGACAAATGGTTGTCCAATCTCTTTTTACAAACTTCCAGTGTTGGAGCATTCACAAGTTCTGGAGGCAGGTTGTTTCGCTGATTAATTGTTCTCACTGTCAGGAAATTTCTCCTTAATTCTAGGTTGCTTCTCTCCTTGATTAGTTTCCATCCGTTGCTTCTTGTCCTGCCTTCAGGGGCTTTGGAGAACAGCTTGACTCCCTCTTCTTTGGGGCAGCCCCTGAGATACTGGAAGACTGCTATCCTGTCCCCCCCTCATCCTTCTATTCACTAGAATAGACATCCCCAATTCCAGCAACGGTTCCTTATATGTTTGAGCCTCCAGTCCCCTGATCATCTTTGTTGCTCTTCTCTATGTTCTTTGTAGAGTCTCAACATCTTTTTTACATCGTGGTGACCATCGTGGGATTCATAAGGGATCTTGCATAAGATCTGCAAAGCTCGTTCTCTGAATGTGGCCTCGGCACAAATGACGGGTGGGGGCTTTGGCTCTCTAATAATGTAAAATGGTGTTTTGTTTCGTTTTTTCAGGACTGAGCATAAAAGATATGGTACCCTAAACCCCTTTCATTGGGAAGAGAGCCAGTTTGGTCTAGAACAGAGGTCCCCAATCTTTTGGACACCACTAGGGACCGGTTCCGTGGAAAGAGGTTTTTTCCGTGGACTGGAGGGTGCATGGTTTTGTCTGCTACTGGCATCCCGCGGATGGGGCTTTGCTTCTTTGTGTGGACCAGTTGCTGGTATGCCGTGGCCCAGTACCAGTCCACGGACCGGGGGTTGGGGACCCCTGGTCTAGGGAGTTGAGGCAGCAGTGCCCAATTTTCCTGGCTTGGTGGACTGGAGGATGGGGGGGAGGGGATGCTTCCGTGCAAGTGGAAGTGCAGTTGCACACATGCCATCTGTATATATACATGTGTGTGTGTGTGTGTGTGTGTGTGTGTGTGTGTATAGAGAGAGAGAGAATAGATAGATACATAATAGATAGAGATGATAGATAGATAGATAGATAGATAGATAGATAGATAGATAGATAGTAGAGAGAGAGATAATAGAGAGATAATAGGGAGATATAATGATTGATAGATAAATAGGTATAGATAGATGATAGATAGATAATAGATAGATAATAGAGATAGAGATCATAGATAGAGAGAGAGAGATAATAGAGAGAGAGATAATAGATAGATAGATAATAGATAAGATAGATAGATAGATAGATAGATAGATAGATAGATAGATAGATAGATAATAGAGATGATAGAGAGATAGAGAGAGATAATAGATAAGAGAGAGATAATAGATAGATAGATAATAGATAAGATAGAGATGATAGATAGATAGATAGATAGATAGATAGATAGATAGATAGATAGATAGATAGATAGATAGATAGATAGATAGATAGATAGAGCCAATTCATATTAGAACTATTCAAATGTGTAGGATCTCTTGAGCTTGTAGTTGGATGGTGTCAGCCCTTGGAGATAGTTCAGCCTAGCTAGCAGCACAAAACATATATTGTAAGGTTACACTAACAGAACCTGGCTAGTCTGAAAGTACACCTTACGGCCATCCATGTTTATCTGGCTTTTGCTTTCTGCAGAGTCCTTGATCTTCTCTTGAGCTTGATGGTTTCTTTGCTGACATTTTGTGACCAAACTAGGTATCATCAGTGCAAGAAGGGAGTGGGGTTTGCAAAGTGGAGGAGAGGAGGAGGAGAACTATTGTGGGGTCTTTGATGGTCTCTGAGCTTGGGGGGGGGGCGTTTCCTGCAGATGTTTCACGACCCAACTAGGGAACATCATCAGTGCTAGAAGAGGGCAGGGCTTGCTCTGTTTGTATATACCTTCTCGTACCAAATTTTACAAGTTTGATTAGAGTTACAGTGAAACCTGGGTCATCCACCTGTCCTTCTTGCTGCATGTGAAGAGGCCCCCTACTAATCATTTGCTCGGGGTTATGTCTTCCCAGCGGAGGCTCCACCTTGAGGCAGGCTGAAACTCAAGTCTTTAGCTTGAAAAATCATGTTTTCCTTGCTCTTTGAGCAGAAGACTTCCCATGTGGATACTCCAGTGAGTGTGGACATGACCTTCAGAGATTGGTGGTCCGCTGGGCTTGGTCTGGCCTCCTGAAGAGTCATAATGTATAGCAGAGATGGGTCCTCTCAGAAGGTCTACATCAGGGGTCCTCAACCTTGGCAACTTTAAGACTTGTGGACTTCAACTGCCAGAATTCCTCAGCCAGCAAAGCTGGCTGAGGAATTCTGGGAGTTGAAGTCCACAAGTCTTAAAGTTGCCAAGGCTGAGGACCCCTGCTCTATATGCTACAGATCTCCTTCTTGTCAGCATTGGGCCAATCATTGAAGTCCCATGTTGTAGCAGAAACCTAGTGAAAGCTGACCTCGCAGCTCCATGGGCAGAAAATTCTCTTGTGCAGATTTTTGGGCCTGATAGGAGAATATTGGAAGAGCAAATGTGTTCTTTTTTTGTGGAGAACAAATGTGATCTTCTGGAATATTGACCTTGAGAAAGAATCAATCTAGTCCTCAGGAATGTTGACCTCATAGGAGAACAAACGTGGTCTTCTGGATTATAGACCTTTGGGAGAACAAACGTGATTTTTCCGGAATATTGACCTTGTGGGAGAAGAAACGGGGTTTTCTGGAATATTGACCTTGTGGGAGAACAAACGTGGTCTTCTGGAATATTGACCTTGTGGGAAAACAAACGTGGTCTTCTGGAATATTGACCTTGTGGGAAAACAAACGTGGTCTTCTGGAATATTGACCTTGTGGGAGAACAAACGTGGTCTTCTGGAATATTGACCTTGTGGGAGAATAAGCGTGGTCTTCTGGAATATTGACCTTGTGGGAGAACAAACCTTTGGTCTTCTGGATTATAGACCTTTTGGAGAACAAACGTGATTTTTCTGAAATATTGACCTTGTGGGAGAAGAAATGTGGTCTTCTGGAATATCGACCTTGTGGAAGGACAAATGTGGTCTTCTGGAATATTGATCTTGTGGAAGGACAAACATGGTCTTCTGGAATATTGATCTTCTGAAAGGACCAATGAGCTCTTCTGGAATATTGACCTTGTGGAAGGACAAACACGGTCTTCTGGAATATTGATCTTCTGAAAGGACCAATGAGCTCTTCTGGAATATTGATCTTCTGAAAGGATCAATGAGCTCTTCTGGAATATTGACCTTGTGGAAGGACAAACACGGTCTTCTGGAATATTGATCTTCTAAAAGGACCAATGAGCTCTTCTGGAATATGGACCTGGTGGAAGGACAAACATGGTCTGGAATATTGACCTTGTGGAAGGACAGACATGGTCTTCTGGAATACTGACCTTGTGGGAGAAGATACATGGTCTTCTGGAACATTGACCTTCTGAAAGAACCAATGAGCTCTTCTGGAATATTGATCTTGTGGGAGGACAAATGTGGTCTTCTGGAATATTGACGTTCTGAAAGAATCAGTGTGGTCTTCGGGAAGACTGACCTTGTTTCCACAAACGTGATCTTCTGGAACATTGAGTATCTTCTCAAGGTCAATATTTTCCTTGCTCAGCAGAAAACAGAATCCTGCCTATCAGTTTTTTTTCCCCAGTGGGTATGGGGATCAATGGATCCAGCAAATCCACCGGTGTCTTCCTTTCCTCACCGATGGTCCTCTCCTCCATCGCACAGTGAAGACAACGACTGCGGGACAATGCAACCATCCTAAATGCCATTTGCCAAGTGCTTGGATTTTTTGACCACTTGACCCTGGGGGATTCTGCCACGGTCGTAAGTGTGAAAAACGGCAATAAGCCGCTTCCCCCCCCCCCCGGTGCCATTGTAAGTCAAGGACTATCTGTACCCCCCTTTCCCAAATAACCAATTTTATGCCAAGCCCCTGGTCTGTTACGATATTCAGCTCGTTCATCAGACACACACACACCCGGCCAGGCCTAACTACACTGATCTAGGATTTAAATTCAGAAGAGATGGAGGAAGGGGAAGGGAGGGGTAACTGGTGACGGTTCTGCAGATGTGGCTGATGGGTGAGACCGTGGCAAGCCCCTGATCATTTAGCAGCCACGTTTTGTTTTGGGTTTTTTTTCCCTTTCGGGCAAGGCAGACCCAAGAGAGAAGATTTGTGGTGGAAAGATTGAGCAACGTAGACCGACCGATGTAGACTTCTCGTTTCTGCTTCCTTCCTCTCCTTCTTCTGGCTGTCTGTCCAAGTTCCTCTCCTCCTTCTAAGCAACCTCTTTAGGTTGTGTGTTTAGATTTCCCATTTGCAGTAAATCCTCAGCCAGCCCTGACACTGCGCCTTCTTAATTTTCTGAGAGCAGATTAAACGGTCACCTGGTTTAGCAAGCTGTCTCCAGGCTGGAGAGGGTGGCTGAGTAAGCTCTCGTAAGCTTTCTGTGGATTTCTCTGGAAGTCAGTCAATCAATGAGAAGAGAGCTGGAAGGGGCCCTGGAGGTCTTCTAGTCCAAGGCTTTTCAACCTTTTCACCCATTGTAGCACTTTTAGGATACGGCAGCATCCGAGTACCCCCAGTCGCCTAGCAAGGGGTCAAAAACTTGACGACCAAAAAAAAAAAAGGAAAAAAGTGATGAAGTACAGGTAGTCCTCGACTTACGACAGTTCGCTTAGTGACTGTTCGAAGTTACAATGGCCCTGAAAAAAGTGCCCCCCCCAAGCCACAGCCGAGCAAGACACCTGCCTGCCCGCCCGGCGGTGCACTTCCTCCTGTCCGAGGTTTTCATTGTTGTGAGCATTTCTGTGGAGGATTGGCAGCGGGGGTGGGGTGGGGTGGGGTGGGGTGTGGGGTGTTTGGTTTTTACTCCCCCATCTGCTGGGTGGTTGCAGCGGGTTTTGGTCACTTCACATGACCCTTGGACTCTGTGATCGTCATAAATATGAATCAGTTGCCGAGCATCTGAATGTAAATCACAAGACCCTGGAGATGCTGCAACATTCCAGCTGATCGGCGCTTCTTCTGGGCTCAGCAGATGTGCCAGGATCAGCGCCGAGCTCCAGATGGATCCTGGCGCTGATCCTGGTGCTTCCGCTCAGTCCTGACAGCCCTGCAGCTCCAGCTGTTTCTCGCTTAGGCTTGTGCGGTGCTGCCACCGGTTCAGCTCATTCCCCTCCCCTGCTACCACTTTTCTAGGATGGTCGCGTACCGCCTGCCAGGTGCCAATGTACCACAGGTGGTACCCGTACCACTGGTTGGAAAGCCCCGTTCTAGTCCATCCCCCTGCTCAGGCAGGAGACCTTGTACCATTTCAGACAAGCTGCTATCCAGCCTCTTCTTAAAAAACCTCCAGTGTTGGAGCACCCACAACTTCTGGAGGCAAGTAGTTCCGCTGGTTAATTGTTCTGACGCTCAGGAAATTTCTCCTTAGTTCTAGGTTGCTTAGTCCTCGCAAAGCCACTTTTTTTCATGCCCTTTGGAACTTTGAACGCTCATTAAATGAACGACTGTAAGTCGAGGACTTCCTGTATATCTCTGGAGAAGGTTTTCCAAGGATGGACCTGGGACCAGAAGCTGACTCATTTTGAGGTTCTCTGTGTTTAGGGATTTATTTATTTTTTCCCCCACCTCTGTTGCGATGCCTTACATGAGTCAGAAAATTTGAGCAGCCTGGAGGGCGCATCCTGTTTGCATTTTTCCCTTGAAATGAAAATGCAAAGTGCAAAAAAAAAGGGGGGGGGACTTTTTTTTAAAAAAAAAAATTGCAATGCAAAAAGGTCCTTTTCTGTTGATGGACAAGTTCTGGACGCCTCAGAATTGGGAAGTCCTTGGAGAACCAGTTCAGAGTTTCTGCAGGACCGTGGGATGATAATAATAGTAATCATCATCATCATCATCGCGACCTGGCCATCAAAACTGCACAATTATGGATGAAACGTGTAACAGTGATACCCATTGTCATCGAGGCACTGGGAACTATGTCCAAAAACTTACACCAAGAAATTGCAGCTTCCTGCAATAACTCCAGCAAAGCTACAAAAAAACTGCGCTACTCGGAACATCTGACATTTTAAGGAGAGACCTGGTTGATCCCTAGGATGCTGGCAGCAACCCGTGTCAACCATTAGCGCCAGTCAATTTGAGTGTTCAGTTGACTGAGTTTGGTGTTTAATGAATAAAAGTTTTATAATAATAATAAAAAAGTTGGAAGGGATGTTGGAGGTCATCTAGTCCAACCCCCTTCTCAGGCAGGAAACCCTATACCATTTCAGGCAAACGGCTGTCCAGTCTCTTCTTAAAAACTTCCAGTGTTGGAGCATCCACAGCTTCTGGAGGCAGGTAGTTCCGCTGATTAATTGTTCTAACTGTCAGGAAGTTTCTCCTTATTTCCAAGTTGCTTCTCTCTCTGATTAGTTTTCCTCCGTTGCTTCTTGTTCTGCCTTCAGGGGCTTTGGAGAATAGCTTGACTCCCTCTTCTTTGGGGCAGCCCCTGAGATACTGGAAGCCTGCTATCATGTCCCCCCTCATCCTTCTCTTCTTTAAGCTACTAGACCAGTGATGGCGAACCTTTTAGAGACCGAGTGCCCAAACTGCAACCCTAAACCCACTTATGTATCATAGGGTGCCGGGTGGGCGTGGCCCTTTCGGTGGGTGTGGCCAATTGGGTGGGCATGGCTGCAGTGGTAACGGCAGACTGGGTGGGACTAAAAAGTTCAATCAATCAGTTCCCACTTTGCAAAGTGAGAAGTTGAAACTGATTGATTGAACCTTTTTTTTCCCCCACACGACGGCGGAGGCCTATAGCGAAAAGGTTTTATAAAACCCAGATGAAGGCCTAGGACTGGGGTGATGGCGCGCGTGTCCACAGAGAGGGCTTTGCGTGCCACCTGTGGCACCCGTGCCATAGGTTCGCCACCACGGTAGTAGACCAACCCAACGTCCATTATCCAAACATTTTTGACTTTCTTATCAACAATTGTTAAATCTGGGGTGTTATGTGGCAGGTGTCTGTTTGAATTCTAAAGTCCCAGAGCAATTTAACATTCCCATTTTCTGTGATTTTGTCTATTTTATGATCCCACCAGTTCTTGCTTGCAGGCAAAGGATATTTCTTGCAGATCTTCCAAGGCACCATTGTTGCTACTTTGTCATGCCGCTGCTTGCAGTCAGTCTGTGTGATCTTCTTGCAGCAGCTCACCAGGTGGTCCACTGTTTCTTCAGCTGTTGTTGTTGTTAATGTTGTTGTTGTTACAGTAGCCCTGGGATTTCCTGAGAATCTTGCTTCCTAGTACCCATTTAGCTGACACAGGTTCACTCTTCAAGACCCCAATTAGAGTTAGTAGATCTCCACCTGCTGGGAAGCAGGGACCTTTTTGAAAGGCTGGTGACACTGTGGACACCAAAATTAATAGCTAAAAGTCTATTCTCAGCTCTTCTGAAATCATCAGCCATGTTCTCCCGCCCACCAGGCCAGCCCTCCGTGATCTCACTCTGAGTAATGTAAAGTTTCCCTCGGGTGAAACTGAATTGCTAGCCTTTTCTTGCACAAATGTGTAGAGCTTTCCTGGCACCCCTAAGGAAATACTTTTGGACTTCCTGATTTTATGACCTGAGATTGCCAGTAGCCTCCCATCCTGTAATTGGTATGTGAGAATGACCTTGGGGGAACGAAGGTAAGAAGAACAGCATAATATAGATTGGCAGACAGAAACTCATCAAGGAGAGAAGCAACCTGGAACTAAGGAGAAACTTCCTCACTGTGAGGATAATTAACCAGTGGAACCACCTGCCTCCAGAAGCTGTGCATGGTCCAACACTGGAAGTGTTTAAGAAGAGACTGGACAGCCATTTGTCTGAAATGGTATAGGGTTTCCTGCCTGAGCAGGGGGTTGGACTAGATGACCTCCAAGGTCCCTTCCAACTCTGTTGTTGTTGTTATTATTAGTTGGAAGTGACTTTGGAGGTCTTCTAGTCCAAGCAAGAAACTCTACACCCTTTCAGACAAATAGCTGTCCAATCTCTTCTTAAAAACTTCCAGTGTTGGAGCATTCACCGCTTCTGGAGGCAGGTAGTTCCACTGGTTTATTGTTCTGACTGTCAGGAAGTTTCTCCTTAGTTCTAGGTTGCTTCTCTCCTTGATGAGTTTCCATCTGTTGCTTCTTGTCCTGCCTTCGGGCGCTTTGGAGAATAGCTTGACTCTTTTCTTTGGGGCAGCCCCTGAGATATTGGAAAACTGCTATCATGTCTCCCCTCATCCTTCTCTTCTTTAAACTACTAGACCAGTGATGGCGAACCTTTTAGGGACCAAGTGCCCAAACTGCAGGTTGTTCCACTGGTTAATTGTTCTGACTGTCAGGAAGTTTCTCCTTAGTTCTAGGTTGCTTCTCTCCTTGATTAGTTTCCAGCTGTTGCTTCTCGTCCTGCCTTCAGGGGTTTTGGATAAGAGGTTGACCCCCCCCATTCTTTGGGGCAGCCCCTCAAGTATTGGAACATGCTATCCTGTCATCCCTAGTCCTTCTTTTCACTACCCAATTCCTGCAACCGTTCTTCGTATGTATTGGCCTCCAGTCCCGTAATCATCTCTGTTGCTCTTCTCTGCACTCTTTCTAGAGTCTCAACCTCTTTATATATATATGTGTGTGTGTGTGTGTGTGTGTGTGTGTGTGTGTGTGTGTGTGTGTATGTGTGTATGTATAGGGACGTGGTGGCTCAGTGGGTTAGGATGCTGAGCTTGTCGATCAGAAGGTCGGCAGTTTGGCGGGTCGAATCCCGAGTGCCGCGTAACAGAGTGAGCGCCTGTTACTCGTCCCAGCTTCTGCCAACCTAGCAGTTCGAAAGCACGTAAAAATGCAAGTAGAAAAATAGGGACCACTACGGTGGGAAGGTAACAGCGTTCCGTGCGCCTTTGGCGTCTAGTCATGCCAGCCACATGACCACGGAGATGTCCTCGGACAAGCGCTGGCTCTTCGGCTTTGAAACGGAGATGAGCACCGGCCCCTAGAGTCGGAAACGACTAGCACACATGTGCGGGGGAACCTTTACCTTTACCTTTTTATGTATATGTATATGTATATATATGTATATATATATATATATATATATATGTATATGTATATATATGTGTATATATATGTGTATATGTATATATATATATGTGTATGTATATATATATTTGTATATGTGTATATATATATGTATATGTGTGTGTGTATATATATATGTATATGTATATATATATATGTATGTGTGTGTGTGTGTGTGTGTATATATATATATATATATATTTGTTTTCGTAGATTCTCGCGGGTGTCTGTATGTGTAGGTCTAGAGTCTCGGGTTTCTTCCCGCGTTCCTTTCATCTTCAGAAAGTTGTGGCGACGGATGGGATTTCGTCGAAACGTCGCCACAACTTTCTGAAGATGAAAGGAACGCGGGAAGAAACCCGAGACTCTAGACCTACATATATATATATATATATATATATATATATATATATATATATATATATATATATATATATATATGTATATATATATATATGTATATATATATATGTATATATATATATATGTGTGTATATATATATATATATATATATATATATATATATATATATATATATATATATATATATATATATATATATATATATATATATATATATATATATATATATATATATATATATATATATATATATATATATATATATATATATATCTTCCGGAAGTCCATTCTGGGCCTGGGCAACCAAAAAGTAGCTACCGGTTCTGCCGAAGTGGTGCGAACCGGCTGAATCCCACCACTGGATGTATGAATGGATAGATAGATAGATAGATAGATAGATAGATAGATAGATAGATAGATAGATAGATAGATGATAGATACAATAGATAGATATGATAGATACGATAGATAGATATAGACACACAGATAGATAGATATGATAGATATAGAGCAGTGATGGCGGACCTTTTAGAGACCGAGTGCCCAAACCGCAACCCAAAACCCACTTATTTATCACAAAGTGCCAGGACCACATCAGCCTTGTGGTGCCCTCGGGGAGGAGGGGGGAGGGGTGTGGCCCCCTGGGTGGGCGTGGCTGCAGTGGGTGTGGTCACCTCGATGTTGCTTGGTGGGGGGACACCTGTGGGTGTCGGGCAGGGCTGGGGGAGATCCAGGGGGTCTCTGGTGGGTGGGGCAGTGGACAGGAGGCTCATCCTACGGGGTGTGGCAGAGTGGGGTGCCATTGCCACAGGGCAGGGCAAGATGAGGCCGGGGCCGCTGCTGTCTGACACCATCGGTCCCCGCACACAGACGCCAGCGAGTGCATGGGGGCCGACGGTGTCCGTCAGCAGCCACAGCCTGCCGGCCCCTCAACCGGTGCATTCTGGGGCTCCACAGTCTGCGGCCATTACTGGGACAGCTCTCCATCAGCAGGTGGAGTAGGGGAAGGGGAAGGCAGGTGATGTAGACCGCTGGATGCGCCTACTCCGTCCCGCCTGTTTTGGCTTGCGGTTGGAGAGCAGGTCGTTCCTGGTCATCTTGGGCCCCCTTGCAGATCTTGCCCTTGCCCCGCGCATGGAGCCTGTTCCTCTTATGCGATTCTCCCCCCCCCCCTTTTGCAACCTTCCGACAAGCAAAGTCAACAAGGGAAGCCCGACACGCTTAACGACCGTGTGACTTGCTGCACAACTGCAGGGATTCACTTCACAAGTGTGGCAGGAGAGCTGGTAAAAGGGGGACACTTCAGAACTGTCTCGCTTAGCAACAGAGATCTGGGGCTGAATTCTGGTCGTTTAAGTCGAGGAATCCCCCTGCGTGAAACGAAATGGCTTCTCCTTCCCCTCGCCATGAAATAAATCCGTGTCTGGATAGCTGAAGCTCCCCTGGGGTCCGTGGGTTTCCTTGGAGAAAGGGGAAGACCACAAAATGTTAAAACGTCTCAAGGCTAAGCAATTCCCTAAAACCCTCTTCGCACCCAGGTGGCTGCAAATACAGGGAGTCCTCGACTTACGACCATAATTCCAAACTCACAGTTGAGTTTGGAAGATCACATAGGAGCCGTGGCCAGGGGCAGCCTTTGCCCAGGTTCTCCTGGTGCGCCAGTTGCGGCCCTATCTGGACCGAGATGCCCTACGTACCGTCACTCATGCGCTCGTGACCTCTCGAATAGACTACTGCAATGCTCTCTACATGGGGCTGCCCTTGAAGACCACTCGGAGGCTCCAACTGGTGCAGAATGCGGCCGTGTGAGTTGTGATGGGGGTCTCCCGATACTCCCATGTAACACCTCTGCTCCGCGAGCTGCATTGGCTCCCAGTTGTCCTCCGGGTGAGATTCAAGGTGCTGGTGATGACCTATAAAGCCCTAAATGGCATGGGTCCGGATTACTTACGGCAGCACCTGCTGCCGGCGTCAACTTCCCATCGCCCCGTGCGCTCCCACAGAGAGGGTCTCCTCAGGGTGCCGCCGGTCAGGGAGTGCCGGCTGGCGGCCCCCAGGGGGAGAGCATTCTCTGTGGGCGCGCCTGCCCTATGGAATCAGCTGCCTGTGGAGCTCCGGATGGCTCCCGACCTTCGCTCTTTTCGCCGTGACCTGAAAACCTGGTTATTCGAGCTTGCCGGCCTGGACTGAGGGATTGGGGTTTTAAATTTCATAATTTAACTTATTTTGTTTGGGGCTAAATTTCATTTAATCTATTTTTAACTTTTGTATGTTTGTATGTATGTTATATTTTAATTGCCCTGTACACCGCCCTGAGTCCCTCGGGAGAAGGGCGGTATATAAATCTAATAAATAAATAAATAAATAAATTCAGCCCAAAATTTCTGTCAGTAAGCGGGACGTTTGTTAAGTGAATTTTGACCCGTTTTACAACCTTCCTTGCCACGGTGGTTAAATGAATCACTGCAGTGGTGAACTTAGGAACCCAGCTAAGTTAAATGGCTTCCCCCACTGACTTCGCTTGTCAGGAAGTCAGCCAAGGGGATCACGTGACTCTGGCACGCTGCAACCGTCATAAGTACGAGTCAGTTGCCAAGCGTCCAAATTTTGATCACGTGACCGGAGGGGGATGCTACCACGGTCGTAAATGTGAAAACCCTTTTTCACATTTGCAACCAGGGTAGCATATCTCCCTGATGAAAATTCAGAGGCTTGGCAACTGACTCATATTTACGAGGGGTCAAAAGTCGCTTTCTCGGTGCTGCTGCAACTTTGAATGGTCACTAAACAAAACCGTTGCAAGTCGAGGACTATTAGCACCAAGGGTGATCGTGTGAACGTGATGGGCAGGAAAGCGAGACGCAACCTTTTGCAAAGTACGGCTTGCAAAACACACCGAAAATCCACTTTCCAAGCGGAAATCTGCAACATTTTACAAGGTGTTTTTTTTTTACTGAGCCCTGTAAAAAAAAAGGGGTGTGTGTGTGGAGAAATAAGGCACAGGCTTTATTATCCGCTTTTATATAAAATCATCTCATAAGAGTCGAGGGAGGAGGGGGTGCAAATTTGATTTCAGCTACTTAGAGAAATGTCCTGCTGTGCAGATGCGATGCCCTTGTATAGAATGGTTGAAACCCAATTAAAACGAAAGGTTTTAGACAGTCACTTGTCTGAAATGGTATAGCTTCTCCTGCTCCAGCAGGGGGCTGGACTAGATGACCTCCAAGGTCCCTTCCTTCTCTATTCTATTCTCTTCCATGATTCTATTCTATTCTATTCTATTCTATTCTATTTTTTCTATTCTATTCCATTCCATTCCATTCCATTCCATTCTATTCTATTCTATTTTCTATTCTATTCTATTCTATTCTATTCTATTCTATTCTATTCTATTCTATTCTATTCTATTCTATTCTATTCTGTTCTATTCTGTTCTATTCTATTCTGTTCTATTCTGTTCTATTCTATTCTATTCTATTCCATTCCATTCCATTCCATTCCATTCCATTCCATTCCATTCCATTCCATTCCATTCTCTATTCTATTCTATTCTATTCTATTCTATTCTATTCTATTCTATTCTATTCTATTCTATTCTATTCTATTCTATTCTATTCTATTCTATTCTATTCTATTCTATTCTATTCTATTCTATTCTATTCTATTCTACAATCTGTCCTGTTGTATTCTGTTCTGTTCTGTTCTGTTCTATTCTATTCTATTCTATTCTATTCTATTCTATTCTATTCTATTCTATTCTATTCTATTCTATTCTATTCCATTCCATTCCATTCCATTCCATTCCATTCCATTCCATTCCATATTCTATTCTATTCTATTCTATTCTATTCTATTCTATTCTATTCTATTCTATTCTATTCTATTCTATTCTATTCTATTCTATTCTATTCTATTCTACAATCTGTCCTGTTGTATTCTGTTCTGTTCTATTCTATTCTATTCTATTCTATTCTATTCTATTCTATTCTATTCTATTCTATTCCATTCCATTCCATTCCATTCCATTCCATATTCTATTCTATTCTATTCTATTCTATTCTATTCTATTCTATTCTATTCTATTCTATTCTATTCTATTCTATTCTATTCTATTCTATTCTATTCTATTCTATTCTATTCTATTCTATTCTATTCTACAATCTGTCTGTTGTATTCTGTTCTGTTCTATTCTATTCCGTCGTAAATATGAGTCAGTTGCCAAGTGTTGGAATTTTGATCACGTGATCATGAGGGATGCTGCAATGGCCGTTAAGTGTGAAAAACGGTCATAAGTCTCTTTTTTCAGTGTTGTCGTAACGTTCAGCGGTACTAAATGAAATTACAGGACTGCCTGTAATGGGTTTTGTACAATTGTTTACTGGATTTTAAGTTCCTCTTTTGGTGGCTCCTCTTTTGATCCTGATTTCAGAGTTATGTGGAGTGGTTTGCATCTTTTCTGTTTTAAGCACTATTTTGGGAAGGTTTTCTTCTGTATGAGCAGCCCACAAACCTTTTGTCATGGTTTGTTGAATGCCTTAGTGAAATCTAAGTATATTATGCCCACAGCATTTCGCCGCAATTTAATCTCCTTCCTTCCTTTTCAGCTCTGCTGTTTTTATTTGACTCAATTTCCTTTAATGAAACAAGTAAACAAGGGCAATTAATTTTTTAAAAAGCACGTGTCATGGTTCTGACAGATGAAACTCTTCAAAAGAACTTCGAGGCATTCTTTACCTTAAAAGAATCTTTTATTTGAGGAACAAATTATCGGCACTAGGTAGTTGAAACCCAAAACTAAATTCCTCACCCCTGGATAAAGGTAAAGGTTCCCCCGCACATGCGTGCTAGTCGTTTCCAACTCTAGGGGCCGGTGCTCATTTCCGTTTCAAAGCCGAAGAGCCAGCGCTTGTCCAAGGACGTCTCCGTGGTCATGTGGCCGGCATGACTAGACGCCAAAGGCGCACGGAACACTGTTACCTTCCCACCGTAGTGGTCCCTATTTTTCTCCTTGCATTTTTACGTGCTTTCGAACTGCTAGGTTGGCAGAAGCTGGGACGAGTAACAGGCGCTCACTCTGCTACGCGGCACTTGGGATTCAACCCGCCAAACTGCCGACCTTCTGATCGACAAGCTCAGCGTCCTAACCCACTGAGCCACCGTGTCTCTTCACCCCTGGATGCAAAGTAACAAAGCACAATTCCCTCCTCCAATTAACAGTCATAAATCACATTCCCCAATTATCTTGAAGCGTGGGCTTTCTCCCCAGCTCTCCAGCCCACCAAATCTTTATCAACTCTGGGCCCAATGTCCTTGGGTTCCCACGGCTGAGTTATTATTGTTACGACTAGCTGGACTCTCATCCACATTCCCCCTCCCGGCATCAACTAATTCTAAAAGCAATGGAGAAAATGGCCGCATTTCCATCTGTGGTCAAAGTAGGAACATCCGATGTTAGCAGTGTTGACACTCTTTTTATAAATAAAATAATGCGTGGAAAGAGGGGTTTGGGCTTTGTGTGTGTGTGTGTGTGTGTGTGTGTGTGTGTGTGTTTGCCTTAATTACCGCTCCTATCAAGCACTTCCTTTTATTTATTCAGACTTGTGCCTGCCCAATTTCCAAACAACTCTGAGGGCGTCCTCGGATCAAACCACTGGCAGAATAAAAGCACAATATAATATAAAACCATGTAAATACATCCATCCACTCAACGCATTACGTAGAGGCGGAATCATCCGATAAAGGAATGATTTTAGAACTCTGCTTCTGATTAAACCAGCCAGAAAAACTCCAGTTTTCGGTCCTAGTCACTTGATCGCCGGACTTGATGGTGCTAAAAGCTGAGTTGCATAGCTGACAACTCACTAGTGATGATATTCCTGGACTCCAACTCCCATCATCCACAGGCATAAACACGGAGAAAAATGCGAGTAACAGCCCCCATCTTGAGAGAGATCACAAGAGCTGCCTTGTCTCTCTTAGCATCCCCCCCCCCAAACGTCTGCTAAATAAAGGTGGCAGGTCCCAAATTGTCATAGCACCAGTATTTTTTCTTAATTAAATCAAAATCTGCCTTCCTGTGTTTTCCGCCCATTATTTTGCATCCTGAAGGCGAGAGAGAGAGAGAGAGAGAGAGAGAGAGAGAGAGAGAGAGAGAGAGAGAGAGAATTCCCCATCCAGAAGAGGTAGAGTTTAACTCCCAGAATTCCCCATCCAGAACGGGTGTTTTAACTCCCAGAATTCCCCATCCAGGACAGGTGGAGTTTAACTCCCAGAATTCCCCATCCAGAACGGGTGGAGTTTTAACTCCCAGAATTCCCCATCCAGAACGGGTGGAGTTTAACTCCCAAAATTCCCCAGCCAGCATGCTGTGACTGAGGAATTCTGGGAGTTGAAGTTCACACCTCTTAAAATTGCCAAGGTTGGGAATCCATGATACTGTCCATCATCAGCTAAGCCTGTCCAATTTTTTAAACCTCCTTTCCTAGCAGTTTCTCGCTCCCCAAATCCTCATATCCTCCTGTTCAGGCACCCCAAAACTGCATTTCCCTTTGTCTTTTTCACAGCAAGCTCACACCGCTGGCTCTTTTTCACTGACAAGTGACACAACGCAGTAAGGGCTTTGAGTTCATTGGAGAAATGCGCGCTGCCCTTTTCAAGAGTATTATAAATAGAGGCCCAGTCTTCAGGGCAGGTCTGTCAACTCTCAGCCAGCAAATGGAGTAGCACAGCCCAGGGCTCCAATTTTTTAAGCTATTTTTGCTAACTAGCTGAATGCTGTCTTAGATTTCAGCCCTGTTTCCCGGCTTGGCAACTTGAAGACCTGTGGACTTCAACTCCCAGAATTCCCCAGCCAGAATGGGTGAAGTTTACAGTAACTCCCAGAATTCCCCAGCCAGAATGGGTGGAGTTTACAGTAACTCCCAGAATTCCCCAGCCAGAATGGGTGGAGTTTACAGTAACTCCCAGAATTCCCCAGCCAGAATGGGTGGAGTTTACAGTAACTCCCAGAATTCCCCAGCCAGAATGGGTGGAGTTTACAGTAACTCCCAGAATTCCCCAGCCAGCATTGCTGGCTGGGAAATTCTGAGAGTTGACGTTTACACATCTTATAGGTGCTAAAGTTGGGGAACGCTGGACTACAGTTCCCATTGCCCATTCTCAGTGAAAGTAGCTGGATTCTCCATGGTGTCTAGGATTATGGGAACTGAAATCCGTACATCTTAAAATTGCCAGGGTTGAGAAACACTGGACTGTATTTCCTGTCACCCAGTATCATTGAAGGTAACTGGATTCTCCATGCAGTCTGGGATTACGGGACTTGAAGTCCACTCATCTGAAAGCTGCTAAGGTTGAGGAACATGGGACTACAGTTCCCATTGCCTATCAGAGAAGGTAGCTGGATTCTCCATGTTGTCTCGGATTATGGGAATCGAAGTCCACACATCTTAAAAGTTGCTAAGGTTGGAGAGCCCCAGACTACAGCTCCCATCACCGATTGTCAGGGGAGATAGCTAGATTCTTAATACTCTCTTGGATTATGGGAGTTGAAGTTGAACAGTTCTGGAGCAGACCAGGTTGGAAAAACAGCCCTGATAGATCAGTGTTTATCAGTGGGTGCTGACCCCAGTTAAGGCTTAACTCAGTTTAGAAGGTTAGCACAGGAGGGTTGAAGTAATTTTGGTGGATGGGGCCCAACATATGCAGCTCAGAAGAAGAAACCTGTGTTTTTGCTCACAAAGTACATTTAATAATAATAATAATAAAGTCAGAAGGTACCTTGGAGGTCATCTAGTCCAACCCCCTGCTCAGGCAGGAAACCCTATACCATTTCGGACAAATGGCTGTCCAGTCTCTTCTTAAAAATTTGCAGTGTTGAAGCATTCACCGCTTCTGGAGGCAAGTTGTTCCCCTGGTTAATTGTCCTCACTGTCAGGAAGTTTCTCCTTAGTTCCAGGTTGCTTCTCTCCTTGGTTAGTTTCCATCCGTTGCTTCTTCTCCTGCCTTCAGGTGCTTTGGAGAAGACCTTGACTCCCTCTTCTTTGGGGCAGCCCCTGAGATACTGGAAGGCTGCTATCACCCTCGTCCTTCTCTTCATTAAGCAAGACATACCCAATTCCAGCAACTGTTCTTCGTATGTTTTAGCCTCCAGTCATCTAATCATCTTTGTTGCTCTTTAACCATATTGGTGGCAGTTCTAGCATGCTTGTATTCCCGTGACATGCCAGTGTTGCTTAGCATTAACCATGGTTAGGTGGTTTATTTATTTTTCAGCTCATTCTATTTGGCAGACCTTCCCACCCATTGCTTTGCACTGTGGGACTGTTCTACCTCTGAATGCTAATTACCGATTATATATCTGAATTAGGGCTGCAGGGTTTAATCATTTTAAATCCCTCTGGGTATAAACAAAAGCAAGCTTAGATAGATAGATAGATAGATAGATAGATAGATAGATAGATAGATAGATAGATAGATAGATAGATAGATATAGAGATAGATATAAATATAGATATATAGAGAGATATTGAGATATATATCTATAGGTATATAGATATATATATATATATATATCGATTAAAGATGCCAATAACAAAAAACAGTGTTTTTGAAGAGGTGTTTCATTTTTTCTAGCTTTTGCGAGATGAGTGAAAAAAATGGGTCCATGCAAAGTCACAGTGACATCACACGCAGCCTGACATGACAGAAATGACAGGCATTGTATTATGCGTAGGACTTGAGCAATAATGTTAGGACTCCTGTGACACCGTTCCTCCCCAGAGTTGCCAACACGTGTAAACAGACACATTAATTTTCTTCGCTGGGTTATTTTTTGCATAGATGTAAATTAGATTGAATAAATGATTTTCTGCTGGGACTCTCGGCGGTTTGACTGGTTGAATGCAAAGAGTGGCAGATTTTTGTTTTGTTTTGCTTTGATGAAAAAAATAAAATAAGGAGCATAGGTTTGGTCTAGTGGTTAAGGTGCTGGCCTAAGGACCAGGAGACAGTGAGTTCTAGCCTTAGACATGAAAGACAGGTGGCTTTGGACAAATCGCCAGGAGGCGGTGAGTTCTAATCCCACCTTAGGCATTAAAGCTAGCTGGGTGAGTTTGGCCAATCCCCAGGAGATGGTGAGTTCTAGTCCCGTTTAGGATGAAAGCTGGCTGGGTAACTTTGGGCTAATCACCAGTGAATTCTAGTCCTGTCTTAGATGTGAAAATCAGGTGAGTGACTTTGCACCAATCACTAGGAGATGGTGAGTTCTAGTCCCACCTTAGGCATTAAAGCTAGCTGGGTGAGTTTCGGCCAATCACCAGGAGATTGCGACTTCTAGTCCCACTTTAGGCATGAAAACTGGCTGGGTGACCTTTGGCCAATCACTAGAAGATGGTGAGTTCAAAGCTGATTGGTTGACTTTGTGCCAATCACTAGGAGATGGTGAGTTCTAGTCCCACCTTAGGTATGAAAACCATCTGGGTGACTTTGGGTCAATCACCAGGAGACGGTGAGTTCTAGTCCTGCCTTAGAGATGAAAGCCGCTGGTTAACTTTGAACTAATCACTCTCTCCCAACCCAACTGACCTCACAGGGTTGTTGTTCGCTTCACAACTGCACAATTCACTTTACAACCCCAGCGATTCGCTTCACAACGGGGGCAAAAAAAATGTACATAAAAATGGGGGTGACTCACTTAACATCCGCCTTGCTTAGCAACGGGGAAATTCTGGTCCCAACCGTGGGTCTAAGTTGTGGACTATTTGTATGCCATTCCCAAACAAGCTCTGCTTAGCCATCAACAAAGCAGAGTCATTAACTAAAAGCCAACATGGGTTTGTCAAAAACAGATCGTGCCAGACAAACCTTATTGCATTCTTTGACCAGGTGACAAAATTAGCGGACCAGAGGAATGCTGTGGATATAATTTACTTGGACTTCAGTAAGGCATTTGATAAAGTACCGTAGATCACAACCTACTACTTGATAAGATAGAAAAATGTGGGTTAGATAGCATCACCACCAGATGGATTCGTAGCTGGCTGACAGGCCATACTCAGCGTGTGGTCCTCAATGGAACCGCATCTACATGGAAGGAAGTGTGTAGTGGGGTGCCCCAGGGCTCTGTTCTGGGCCCAGTGCTCTTCAACATCTTCCTCAACAATTTGGACGAGGGGATAGATGGGGAACTCATCAGATTTCCAGACGACACCAAGCTGGCAGGAATAGCCAATACTCCAGAAGACAGGCTTAAAATACAGGAGGATCTGGACAGACTCGAACACTGGGCACTATCTAACAAAATGAAATTAAGTGGTGAAAAAAGTAAGGTTCTACATTTAGGCAAGAAAAACCAAATGCACAGGTATAATATAGGGGGTACTTTGCTCAATAGTAGTAACTGTGAGAGGGATCTCGGAGTCCTAGCAGACAATCCCTTAAATAGGAGCCAGCTGTGCGCTGCAGCTGCCAAAAAAGCCAACACAGTGCTAGGCTGCATTAACAGAGGGATAGAATCAAGATCACGTGAAGTGTTACTACCACTTTACAAGGCCTTGGTAAAGCCACACTTAGAATACTGCATCCAGTTTTGGTCTCCACGATGTAAAAAAGATGTTGAGACTCTAGAAAGAGGGCAGAGAAGAGCAACAAAGATGATCAGGGGACTGGAGGCTAAAACATATTAAGGAACGGTTGCTGGAATTGGGGATGTCTAGTTTAATGGGATGTCTAATGGATGTCTAGTTTAACAACCAGGGGGGACATGATAGCAGTCTTCCAATATCTCAGGGGCTGCTCCAAAGAATAGTCCAGCTATTCTCCAAAGCGCCTGAAAGCAGGACAAGAAGCAGTGGATGGAAACTAACCAAGGAGAGAAGCGACCTACAACTAAGGAGAAACCTCCTGACAGTGAGAACAATTAACCAGTGGAACAACCTGCCTCCAGAAGTTGTGAATGCTCCAACACTGGAAGTTTTTAAGAAGAGACTGGCCAGGCATTTGTCTAAAATGGTATAAGGTTTCCTGCCTGAGCAGGGGGTTGGACTAGATAACCTCCAAGGTCCCTTCCAACATCACCATCATCATCATCATCATTATTATTAGTGATGGCTTAAAGGGGTCTTGCGAAACCGGTGGTGGGAATGCAGCCGCGTGGTGTTGCCTGCATGGCTCCTGCATGGCTTCCTTCTGCTTGCGTGGCTCTATGTATAGTTTAACTGAACGTTGCCCTTTCGTGATCCAAGTTCGACAAATGCTGTTTTTCTCGTTTGGCATCCGCTAATTTGGTTGCAGTTCAATGCTCACATAATTGGGAGCCTCGGGAACTTAAATCAGACCGATTTTTGAACTTCTGAACTCTGGCGACAGATTTAAAGAAAATCTTACTTGAAGTGTTCTTTCCGTTCACTGCTGTAGGTCCGGCTCTGGACACGGGTGTCAGGGAAGGAAGGACTTCTGGAAATGCCATCCAGGTGGTCCTCGACTTACTATGATTCGATATTGACCGTTTGAATTTACGACGGCACTGAAAAAAGTGACTTATGACCGTTTTTCACGCTTACGACTGTGCAGAACTGGGTCGCCTTCGTCGTTCTTTGACTTCGCAGCCTCGCTGATTTCCTGGTGGTCTCCCATCCCAACACTGCAGATAGTCCTCGATTTACAAACATTTGTTTAGTGACCGTTCAGAGAAAAGTGACTTATGACCAGTTCTCACTCTTATGAGCAGTTCTCACACTTACGACCGTTGCAGCATCCCCACGATCATGTGATCCAAATTCGGACGCTTGGCAATTGATTCATATTTATTTATTTATTTGTTTGTTTGTTTTTGTTTGTTTTATATACCGCCCTTCTCCCGGAGGACTCAGGGCGGTGTACAGAGCAATAAAGTAAGAATACAATAAAGCAATAAAGTGAGAAAATTTTAAAACCCAAATCCATCAGGCCAGGCCGGCTTGTTCGAATAGATAAGTTTTTAGATCACGCCGGAAGGAGCAGAGGTCGGGGGCCATCCGGAGTTCAGCTGGTAAGCGGTTCCAAAGGATTGGTGCACCCACCGAGAATGCTCTCCCCCTGGGGGTCACCAGCCGACATTCTCTGACCGGTGGCACCCTGAGGAGGCCCTCTCTGTGGGAGCGCACGGGACGGAGGGATGTTGACGCTGGCAGTAGGTGCTCCCGTAGGTAATCCGGACCCACGCCATGTAGGGCTTTGTATGTCATCACTAGCACCTTGAATTTCACCCGGAAGGCAACTGGAAGCCAGTGCAGCTCACGGAGCAGAGGTGTAATATGGGAGTATCGGGAGACCCCCAAAAGCACTCGTGCAGCTGCACTCTGCACCAGCTGAAGCTTCCGAGTGGTTCTCAAGGGCAGCCCCATGTAAAGAGCGTTGCAGTAGTCAAGACGAGAGGTCACAAGTGCATGGGTGACTGTACGCAAGGCATCCAGGTCCAGATAGGGCTGCAACTGGCGCACCAGACGAACCTGGGCGAAGGCCCCTCTAGTCACAGCTCCTATATGATCTTCTAAGGAGAGCTGTGAATCTAAGAGGACACCCAGATTGCGAGCCTTATCTACGGGGGGTAATAACTCGCCCCCGATATTTAGAGATGGAATAATCTGAATATCCTGACATGCCGGTATTTATGACGGTTGCAGTGTCCCGAGCTCCTGGGATCCCTTTTTGCAACCTGAGAAACAGTGCCAATGGAGAAACCAGATTCACTTAACAACCGTGTTACTGACTTAACACCCGCAGTGATTCACTTAACAACTTTGAAAAGAAAGGGTACACATCTTACAAGGTTGCCTCATCGATGGAAATTTTGGACTGAGCTGTGGTCTTACATCCTGTAGATAACCTGATGACAGAATTATTTATTTATTTATTTATTTTATTACATTTATATACCGCCCTTTCCCGAAGGACTCAGGGCGGTTTACAGGGTAATTAAAAACCAAGATACAAAAGTTAAAAACAAGTTTAAAAAGAAATTATATTTGTCCCTGTATAAATAAATAAAACCCCAGTTAAAATAAAATTAAACCTCAGCCTGGGCCAGAGAACTCGAAGAGCCAGGTCTTCAGGTCCCGGCGGAATGAACGGAGGTCGGGGGCAGCCCTCAGCTCCACTGGCAGCTGGTTCCAAAGGGCAGGCGCCCCCACTGAGAAGGCCCTATCCCTGGGTGTTACCCGCCGGCAATCTCTTACCGGCGGCACCCTGAGAAGACCCTCCCTGTGGGAGCGCACTGGACGGAGGGAACTTGATGCCGGCAGCAGGTGTTCCCTCAGATATCCCGGACCCAAGCCATTTAGGGCTTTATAAGTCATCACCTATTAAGCAACTTCCTGATTTTGCAAAGGAAGTAACCAGCCTTAAGAGTAAACCATCTTTGGAACTGGCAATCAAATGCTTGTTTGGATCTAGGTCTCCCTGGCCTAGACCCACCTTAGCACCGTAATCGTTTTGGTGATGCCATAAACCGGGGTCTTCAAACTTGGCCCTTTTATGACTTGTGGACTTCAGCTCCCAGAATTCCTCAGCCAGGCATGCCTGGCTGGGGAATTCTGGGAGTTGAAGTCCACAAGTCTTAAAGTTGCCAAGGTTGAGGACCCCTGTCCTAGACTTACAACTGAATCTGCGCAATTCTTATACCCTCATGAATAAAACTAAAAATGTCACTAGGGCTAGGAAAGATTTATTTTTGGATATTTAGTGGGGTATCAAAGGCCATGAGATAAAATAGATTGCTTTACTTAATGCAGGGGTGTCCAACCTTGGCCCTTTTAAGAGATGTGGACTTCAACTCCCATGCTGGCTGGGGAATTCTGGGAGTTGAAGTCCACACTTCTTAAAAGGGCCAAAGTTGGACCCCGTTGATTTAATGTGATCGATCCTATTCAAAGTCCTCGGCAGGGTTTGGGGGTACTTCTGGGATAAATTCTCCACTTATTTTTAATTTTAAACTGCCCAAAAGGCTTCCCACCCACCACCCACCCACAAAACAGATTCATCTAAAAGCATAAACGGCCATTTCTGTGGTCATTCGGGGCCAGAACCATCACGGATGCTGATAAAAACTTAATATCAATTGTATGATATTGGTTACTATAAAAAAAGCCTATAAGGAAGGCTGTGCAGATAGTGGTTAGAGCCAGACTTTCAAGCTTTGGGTCAGGAGCTAGTGCTCAATTTACGACCATATTGGGCCAGAATGTCTGTATCTAAGCCAAACAGTTGTTAAGTGAGGCTTGCCAGATTTTATCACCATTTTTATATTTATTTATTTTTATTTTTTGGCCACAATTGTTAAGAGGATTGTTTTAGCTGTTAGTCTGCCGCGATAATTTTCTTTTTTTTCTTTTTTTTTCTTTTAATCACGCCAGTCCAGATTCGGCTTTAATCCAAGCAAGCAATAAAAACATTATCCACATCTCTGACGCTAGACTGGATTTTAATAGGCTCATTTAAACACCTAGTGACATAAATAGAGAATAAATAAGAAAAGTTCATTTCTAGCTAATGTGCTGCAACAGAAAGCTAATCCTGTGAAGAAGAAGAAGGCAAAATTGTTTGTGGTTTTGTAAGAAAGAGGTGCCAGGGGGAATTAATTCATAAGCTTAAATTATCCTCAAAAGTCTGAGGTGAAATGTTTAAAAATCTTCCAGTCCCACCCCCCCACACCCTTCAACCCAGTCCTGGACTTACAACATTTGTTTAGCAATCATTCGAAATTATGACGACACTGAGAAAAAAAGATGTGGTTTTTTAAAAAAATAAGTATTTTATTAATTTTCTAGTTTTTACAATCAAGTACTTAATAGACAATGTGTTGTCTGGGTTCATTAGTAATTCATTGGTATATATTAAGCATGCTGGCTGAGGAATTCTGGGAGTTGAAGTCCACAAGCCATAAAAGGGCCATGTTTGAAGACCCCCTGATCTAGATCCATTATTGCACCATCACATTTTTTTTCTTTTTTCTTCTGGTAGTATCTGTTTTCCCACACTAGGCAAATACAATTTTTATTGTTATTAGTAAATATACAATTGAATATCAACATCTTTGTTGCATTTTTCTCATAATATCAATAATAACAGTTTTAGATTACTTTTCTAACCAAAACATATCTTAATTGCATTTGCACTTAATATCCATATGTTCAATCAATATCCTGGTTTTTTTAATTTTAATTTCCCATCAGTGTTCAAAATATCTCTATTGTTTATAATTTCAAAGTAAGTTATATTTGGGTAATCAAAAGCTTCCCTTATTCAAACTTCTTAGTGGTTTCCTGTTTCCCTTCTTATATCAAAATCTAATATTCTAGTTACAAATCTTATCTTTCTAGTTATGGTAGTACTTCTGTTTCTAGCAATTATCTATTCTCCACCCTATTCAAGCATCTAGTTAATAATATAATATCCCATCTAATGGCTGAAAACCACTATTTTCTTCAGTCTTACTCTAGCTTCTTCCTTTGCCAACTAACTTTCCAAGTTAGTGCTTTTGAATCATCAAGTAATTTTTCTTCTGTTTTTTCATGTATATTATTTAGAATAAGAAAGACCATTTGGTTAAAGTATTTTTGGAAAAACAAACCCAAAATGATTTGTGATCGGTCCTCATACTTATGACCATCACAACATTATCACGGTCAATTGAACAACAATCAGACTCTTGGCAATCGCCTTGTATTTATGACGGTTGCAGCATCCTGGGGTTATGTGACCGTCATTAAGCCGGATTCACTTAATGACTGCTTGATCCATTTAACGACTCTGGCAAAAAAGTTCATAGAACCGGGCACAACTCACTGCACAACATAATCTAGCTTAGTGGAAATTCTGGCTACTGATTGTGGTTGTAAATCGAGATCTACTTGAACAACTTAAAAGTTTTGCCCCGTGTTACCATCTCTCTTGCCACAGATGTTAAGTGAATCACCGCAGTTGTTGTTACTAACAGGGTTGTTAAGTGAATCTGTCAGAAGGTTGCAAAAGGGGATCATGTCACACACACACACACACCGGGATACTGTAACCCTCATAAATCCCTCATGAATCGGTTGCCAACTGTCCACATTTTGATCACGTGACCCTGGGGAATGCTGCAACTGTCGTAAGTGTGAAAAATGGTCATGTCACTTTTTTCAGGGCTGTTCTAACTTTGAGCGGTCCCTAAATGAACAGCTGTAAGTCGAGGACTAAGTTTAGCCCAATGTTCTGACCTTGAGAAAGATGACTGGACTTCGGCTCCCAGAATTCTCTAGCCAACAGCCAACAGCTGGGGAATTCTGGGAGCTGTAGTCCCCATACGAATGAAGGCGAATATACGTGTCCCAGGATAATGGGATAAGTAAATAAATCCACATATGTGAAAATTGCAATGTTCAAAAAAAAAACACTGCTCTAAATAATTTTTCATTTGTCTTTGAAAACCAAAAATCAGATTCTCCAGGCAGGAAGATGCTTTAGCTGGATATATTTCTAACAGATCCTTCCCAATTTTTGCTCTAAGGAGTAGAAATCAAAGTTTTAGTTGAATAATTTATCGGTTTTCTGTGTTTTCATTTTGTTGGTTTCCGGGTTTTTTTATTTTTTATTTTTTGAATCCCTAACGGGGACACGTTCCGTGAAAAATCACACCTTTTGGGGAGCTGAGAAATATTTTATCTCGTTATTATTTTTGCTCCTTCTAACTGAATATTTGTTTTCTACGCTTGCATTGGAACAGTGTTTGTCAACTTTGGGAAGTTTAAGATGTGTGGACTTTTAACTCCCAGAATTCCGCAGCCAGCAAGCTGGCTGAAGGATTCTGGGAGTTAAAGTCCACACATTGCTGGCTAGAGAACTCTGGGAGTTGAAGTCCACACATTGCTGGCTAGAGAACTCTGGGAGTTGAAGTCCACATATTGCTGGCTGGTGAATTCTGGGAGTTGAAGTCCACACATTGCTGGCTGGTGAATTCTGGGAGTGGAAGTCCACACATTGCTGGCTGGGGAATTCTGGGAGTTGAAGTCCACAAGTGCTGGCTGGGGAATTCTGGGAGTTGAAGTCCACAAGTGCTGGCTGGGGAATTCTGGGAGTTGAAGTCCACAAGTGCTGGCTGGGGAATTCTGGGAGTTGAAGTCCACTCATCTTTAAGTTGACCAATTGAGACACCCTAGTCTGGTGGCAAAAGGAACCAGGCTAGAAACCCAAGACGTTCTGGGTTCTAATCTTACCTTGGGCACCAAAGAAACTGTCAAAAACCTGGTTATTTTCCCAGATCTTGAAGTACGGTGGTGGTCCCCTTTTAGAGACGCTTACGTCTGGGTGTATTATTTATTTTTTCTCAGTTGGCCATGATCTATTTGCCTCATTTATTTATTTAAGAAATTTCTATAGCCACCCAGCTCACAATTTTGTGTATTGAACGGTTGGGTGTAATTGGGCAGCCCTCAACGTTGGACGAATAAACTAACATTACCAAAAAAAAAAAGACATCAATTCCCCATGCACAATATTTTACACTCCTATCCTGGCATTGTTGCTCATAAACAGTTTGGACAGTTTTGCTACCGGCATTCAAAAAAAAAAAAAAAAGCAATTTACGGCGTTGGATGGTCATTGATCTTGCAGAGTTAGCATTTACAGCCTTTTCAAACATGTTCGATTTTGTTCATCAGAGTTTGTTTGCCCGACGCTGTGGGGTTGGTTCGGAAGAGACGCAGAGAAGAAGGAAGCCTGGAAGCAAATATTCAAAATCCATTCTGCAAACAAAGGAGACAGGAGCATTCCAGTTAAATCTTGGGGGTAAAAAAGAAGAGCGGGGGGGGGGGGGAAACCAACAATAAAAATTAAGAAGCAACTCAGGTTGAGGGAGGGGAGAAGCCCAAACACACCTGCCGGATTCTGTAAGTCCTCGACTTACGACCACAACGGAGCTAAGCGAGACAGTTTTTACGTGAATTTTGCCCCGCTTTACGACGTCTCTTGCCCCAGCTGTGAAGCGAATCCCTTGCCGTCGTTCATTTAGCAGCACGGTCGTTCAGCAAATCTGACTTCCCCTTGGGCTTGGCTTGTCAGAAGGTCACAAAAGATGATCCTTGCCCGTTGCGACCGTCACAAAGACGAGTCAGTTTGCCGAGCGTCTGAATTTTGATCACCCGACCATGAGGAATTTGGGCTTCAAATTGTGGTCCTAAGTCAAGGATTATCTCTAAAAGTCTGATGTTGTTGTTTCTTAATCTGATTTCCTGCAAGGCCACCAGAGGTGTGTGCCGTAAACACGAGGCACCGAGATCTCGATCAGAGGCTGTGTGCCATAATTAGCCCAGATTATACATCTTCATGCTGGGAGGGGGGGGAGACCTATGGCCACTGCTTCGTTAGCATCTGCATAAATTAACGCAGGCAAATTGCTTCTCTAAATGAAAGCTGGGTCCCTCCAAAGTACACACCTGGTTTCTCTTATTTATTTTTTTTCCCCTCTGCTGGCCAGCACAGAGGACGGGGTATTTTTTCAAGGACTCTCTTTGCCTGGCTTACTGGCTGTGCTGTGTAGCAATTTAATTAATACGCTGCAGTAAAAGCAGGGCTTTATTAGCCTGTGTGTGTGTGTGTGTGTGTGTGTGTGTGTGTGTGTGTGTCGTCATCCCCCAAATAATCTCCTTGCAGAGGTTTGTGTTGTGGGTCACGTGAAGTATTAGTAAAGGTAAAGTTTCCCCCGCACATGCGTACTAGTCGTTTCCGACTCTAGAGGCCGGTGCTCATCTCCGTTTCAACGCCGAAGAGCCAGCGCTTGTCCGAGGACGTCTCCGTGGTCACGTGGCCGGCATGACTAGATGTCAAAGGCGCGTGGAACGCTCTTACCTTCCCACCGTAGCAGTCCCTATTTTTCTACTTGCATTTTTTACGTGCTTTCAAACTGCTAGGTTGGCAGAAGCTGGGACGAGTAACAGGCACTCAACTCTGTTACGCGGCACTCGGGATTCGACCCGCCAAACTGCCGACCATCTGATTGACAAGCTCAACGTCCTAACCCACTGAGCCACCGCGTCCCAATGAAGTATTAGTACCGCTTTATAAAAACCTTCATAAGGCCACGCCTGGAATTCTGCACGCAGTTTTGGTCACCGCCTTACAAAAAAGATGTTGAGACTTTGAAAAAAGTGCAGAGAAGAGCAACTAAGATGATTAAAGGCCTGGAGACTAAAACATATGAAGAACGGTTGCAGGAATTGCGTATGGCTAGTCTGGAGAAAAGAAGGACTGGGGGGGCGGCATGATAGCAGTATTTCAGTATTGGAGGGGCTGCCCCAAAGAAGAGGGAGTCAAGCTGTTCTCCAAAGCACCAGAAGGCAGGACAAGAAGCAACGGATGGAAACTAATCAAGGAGAGAAGCAACCTGGAATTAAGGAGAAACTTCCTAACAATTAACCAGTGGAACAGCTTGCCTCCAGAAGTTGTGGGTGCTTCATCACTGGAGGCTTTTAAGAAGAGACTGCAGATAAATCTCCAGATGGCCTCAACGACTCTCTAAAAGAAGGCAAATGACCAGCTTTCTGCAAGGAGTATAAATCCTTCCATTCTTCCCCATCCAGTCAGAGCTGAAGAAGCTTCTTGGATGAGAAGCAAAACGTCTTCAAAGGAAAAACAAGAAAGTCCAGTTGCCTCCTGAAAAACCATCTTTGGGAGATCGTTTAAGAGTGGTTAGTGTCCAACCTAGCTGAAGAGTGCCAGCCTGGGACATTAGCTCTTGAAATGTTGCTGCTTTATTGTGTTCAAGTTAGAACAGAACAGAACAGAATAGAATAGAGCTGGAAGTGACCTTGGAGGTCTTGTAGTCCAGCCCCCTGCTCAAGCAGGGGAACCTATACCATCTCAGACAAGTAACTGTCTATCTAGTTTCTTCTTGAAAAACCTCCATTGATGGAGCACCCACGATTTCTGGTGGCAAGCTGTTCCACTGGTTGATTGTCCTCACTGTCAGGAAGTTTCTCCTTAATTCCACGTTGCTTCTCTCTTTGATCGGTTTCCAACCTTTGTTTCTCGTCCTGCCTTTTGGTGCTTTGGAGAATTAGTGACCCCCTCTGCCTTGTTGGCAGCCCCTCAAATACTGGAGCACTGCTATCATGTCTCCCCTATTTCTTCTTTTCTTTAGACTAGCCCACGGGTCGGCAACCCGCGGCTCCGGAGCCGCATGCGGCTCTTTGAGCCGTCTCCTGCGGCTCCCAGCCGCCCGGTGCGCACGCACCTCTCCGAACGGGCAGTGTTGCGCGCGCACCTCTCGGAACGGGCAGTGGCGCCACTTGTTGGGAAAGCTGCCGCAGCCCGTTTGCAGAGCTGCCGCCTTCCTCCTAAGGCGGTAGCTCTGCAAACGGGCCGTCACCGTCGCGCAACCGGTTCCATCATACATTAAAAAAATGGCAACCGCGCACGTCCGCGCATGCGCAAGAAAAAATGTTTTGCGCATGCACAAAGCGTTTTTTGCACATGCGCATGCATGGACGTATGCACGCGGCTCCCACTTTTTTGTGTGTGTGATGGAACCGGTTCCCAGTGGCTCTTTTCCTTTTTCAGGTTGCCGACCCCTGGACTAGCCAAACCCAAGTCCCGCAGCCGTTCTTCGTATGTTTTAGTCTGCAGGCCTTGGATCGTCTTAGTTGCTCTTCTCTGATTTTTTTTCCCAAACTCTCAACATCTTTTTTGTGATATGGTGACCAAAATTGGCTGCAGTATTCCAGGCGTGGTCTGACTAGGGTTTTATAAAGCGGTACTAATACTTCACGTGATTTTGATTCCATGCCTCTGTTTATACAACCCAGGATTGTATTAGCTTTTTTGGCTGCTGCTGCACACGGCTGGCTCATAGTCAAGCCATCGTCCAATAGGACTCCAAGGTCCCTCTCGCAGTCGCTGTTTTTGAGCCGGATCTCGCCCAATCTGTATTTGTGCCTTTGGGTTTTCCTGCCTAAATGTAGGACTTCGCTTTTCTCCACATTGAAACTCATTTTGTTCCAGTTTGTCAAGATCTTTTTGGATCCTGAGTTTGTCTTCCGGGGTTTTTGGCTACTCCTGCCAGTTTGGTGTCATCTGCAAATTTGATGAGTTCCCCTTCTATTCCCTCGTCTCAAGTCATTTATGAAGATATTGAAGAGTACTGGGCCTAAGACGGAGCCTTGTGGCACCCCACTGCTTACTTCTCTCCATGTGGATGTAGTGCCATTGACGACTACTCGTTGAGTATGGTTTGCCATCCAGCTACAGATCCATCTGGTGCTGATGTTGTCTATTCCCCCTTTTCCTAGCTTACCAAGGAGTAGGTGATGGTCTACTACTACATTGCTGTATTATTACGCCTGGTTGCAGAGTCAACCAGATGTTTGGGCTGCATTTGGTATGTTTGTCCACCTTTTGAGTCCTTCTCAAGGATCTGGGATAGGCAGATGTGGCTGTTTCATTAAAAGTGGTGTCATTGCAGGATGTAAGGCTTTCCAAGGAAGACTGCCTTCTGCAATTGACTGGTGGTGAATTTGTCAATGCCGATGGTGTTCACGGCAATCAGTCTGTTGGGAGGCTTCCAATAGAGAAGGCAATAAAACGGAGCGGGAATGATATGATATGAATTCCTTTGTTGGAACAGTCGGATCCGAGGTTTCCTGTTTTGCAGGAAGTTGGTGAAGACTACAGGCGACAGGTGCTTCAGTCTGCCTACCATGAATTCATTTTACTGTATTTTGGCGGTGGATTTCCACTTTTTTTGCACTTTGGCATCCGCGATGCCGTTTCAGTTCTAGAATCTGATGACTTTTGCGCCTGCCCTGATCCCAAATTACGGATTTTGGGGGAACGGCGTGTCCCTCGGAGTTGGCTGACTGGCGCAGCCTTAGAAGATGAAAATAAAAAAAGACATTTCCGTGTTGTCTGCTCACAAGGTCAGAAAAGGGAAGAGTTTTCAAATTGCAGCTGCTTGTTTCCTTGCAAAATAACCCCGGGGGATGGCTGACCCTCCCTAAATCGATCCATTTGCAGAGAGAGCGAGAGATGATTCTGAAAGCATTTCTCAGCTCTGATGAGCTGCAAAAAAAAAAAAACCCACCCCAAAATCGAGAAATTGTGGTGTTTATTAAAAGATTTCCAACACCCTGGAGGTGTTACTGTAGCTTCTGTTCAACTTTTGTCCCACGCTTCCTTTGCAATGGGGGGGAAAAGTTCATCTTATTTTTCCCTTTCTCCTCTTCAAAGAGCATTATGGGATGTCTGCTCCAGGCAAACTCTCAGCCACCTCTTGGCCGTTTGATTAATAAAAAATTTAGGGAGAAAAGCTAGCAATTTGCAGAAAATTAGGTTATAGGGAGTCCTCACCTTAACAACAATTCGTTTTGCAGCCATTTGAAAGGACAGATTCGTATTTATGACGATCGCGGCGTCCCGGTGGGGGGGGTGTCAGGTTATCCCCTGTTGAGACCCTCCGAAAAGCCACATCAACGGGGAAGCCAAATTCAATTAACAACCACATTACTAACTTATCAGCTGCAATGACTCATTTAACGACGGTGGCGAGAAAAGTCATATAATGGGGGCTGCAGACCTGTGGTATAGGGTTTCCTGCCTGAGCAGGGGGTTAGACTAGAAGACCTCCAAGGTCCCTTCCAACATTATTATTATTATTATTAATAAAGATGCACTGAAATTAGTATATCAGGAAGGCTTCCTGACTACTGGAGAGACCAAACTGGCCTACAAGAATGACCAAATGAAGACAAGAATAAAGGCATGGGATTACAAAGCACTACATGGCCAGAACATTAAAAAAATAGCTGGAAAGGCAGATATTATTATTATTATAATAATAACACGACCTGGCAATGGCTAAGAGCAAGAAAGTTGAAGAAAGAGACCGAGGGACTAATTCTGGCTGCACAAGACCAAGCCTTAAGGACAAATGCATAGAAAGTCAAAATTGAGAAGACAGCCACAGACAGTCAGTGCCGCCTGTGCAAAGAAGCGGAAGAAACAGTGGACCACCCGGTAAAGCTGCTGCAAGAAGATCGCACAGACCGACTACAAGCAGCGGCACGACAAAGTAGCAACAATGGTGCCTTGGAAGATCTGCAAGAAATATCATTTGCCTGTAAGCAAGGACTGGTGGGATCCTAAAATAGAGAAAGTCACCGAAAATGATAAAGTTAAACTGCTCTGGGACTTCAGAATTCAAACAGACAAGCACCTGCAACATAACACCCGGGACTTAACAATTGTCGATAAGAAAGACAAAAAAGTCTGGATAGTGGACGTGGCAGTGCCTGGAGACAGCAGAATAGACGAGAAAGAACTGGAGAAGATAACAAAATACAAAGACCTACAAATAGAAATAGAAAGACTGTGGCAAAGGCAAGCAAGGGTAGTAGTACCAATAGTAATAGGCCCCTTGAGTGCAATCCCCAAACAACTGGAGCACCACTGGAACACCATCATCAGCATTGACAAATTCGCCATCAGTCAATTGCAAAAGGCGCCCTTACTAGGAACTGCTTCCATCCTGCGACGAGATCTGTAATACCATCAAACATCCACATCTGCCTATCCCGGGTCCTTGGTAAGGACTCGATAGGTAGACAAAAATGCCAAATCCGGTCTGAACATCTGGCTGACTGTGCGATGATCAATAATAATAATAATAATAACAACAATAATACAGTAAAGTTGGAAGGGCAGATTTAACTTCACTGCGTCTTCTGCACTGCCCTTTCCTTTTTGCTTCCAATGTCTGATTTTTTTTTGCAATCTTCCATGCTCTCCTTTTCTCCTTGCCAAATAGAGCATGTCAAGATGGCTGAGTGTACGTAGCACTTGGGTGGTTGCACAGCTGGAATAATGGACTGGACTCAGGCAGAATTAAAAGCCCTGCATAGGAAGACCAGCAAAATAAGGAGAATGAGTCGCGCCTCACAGCCCTGCGGTGAAGTTGAACAGCGGGCTGGCTAGGGAATTCTGGGAAATGAAGTCCACCCATCTTATACTTGCTAAGCAGGCTCGGGAATTCTGGGAGTTGGAAGTCCACCCATGTTAGAATTACTGATCTGGCTGGGGAATTCTGGCAGTTTTTTAATAAGTCTTTATTGATTAGCCCTTGGGCCATATCAAAGTGCAAAGTTCCAGCAACAAATTGTTACTAAAATTTGATAAAGGCAATTTAAAATGGAATTTGACAAAATACAATTTAAAACGGAATTTGATAAAATACAATTTAAAATGGAATTAAAATAAAATACAATTTAAGATGAAATAGTAATAAAATACAATCTAAAATGAAATTGTAATAATGTACAATAATTTAAGGTATAGATAAAATATGATAACATTATAGTTCGGAGTCGCCCTTGCAATCTACCCCAATCGATTCTGGGAGTTGAAGTTCACCCATCTTATAGTTGATGAGCTGGCTGGGGAATTCTGGGAGCTGAAATCCACAAGTTTTGCCAAGTTTGGAGAGCCCCAGCTTAGCTGATTGGATACCTTTTCAGCTCAGGGAAGGAATTTTGCCAGATCTGCACCTGGAAATAAACCTGAGGCAAACTTATAATAAGGGGGTGCCTGATGTACACTGGGTCTTCTTTTGAAAGGCATCTCCCGATTGCCCGGGGTTGCGCATGGCCCCTCAAACTTCCCTCAAAGTGCCATCAAATTGTAATTTTTAATATGACAGCAGGAGGAAATTATTAAATACTTAGGGAGCAATCATGTTGTGTTTAACTGATTTTATTTTAATTCGGCATAAATTAAACGGAATCAAAGGCAGTGAGCCCGACACTGTTTTTTTTCCCCCTTGCTCAAGTACCTGGGATTGCAGGCCGACCAAGTTAGAATCATGTCGTTGGAGGCATCCTCAGAGGTCCTCTAGTCCAACCCGCTGCTTGGCAAGGGTTTGCCAAAGCATTTTTGGGGAGATGGCTCTTCAGCCTCTGCTTCAAGGCAGCCTCATCAAGAGTGACTTTGCCTGGCACCGGAAGTTCTTCCAAGAGGTGGGAACAAGCTCTAGAGGAGAGCTGGTTCTCTCTTTCCCCAAGTCTCTTGAGGACTAGAATCTTAAAGTTTTAAGACTGGCCCAGAATTCATTTCGCCAGAGTTGCGCAGCCTATTTTGCCAGTTTCCTATTCTTTACCTTTAAAACAGGAGATGGTGAGTTCTAGTTCCACCTTAGGCACGAAAGATGGCTGGGCAATCACCAGGTGACTGTGAGTTCTAGTCCCGCCTTACGTACAAAAGGCAGCTGGGTGACTTTGAGCCAATTCCCCAGGAGACGGTGAGTTCTAGTACTGCCTTGGGCATGAAAGCCAGCTGGGTGACTCTGGGCCAATCACCAGGAGACAGTGAGTTCTAGTCCCGCCTTAGGCATGAAGGCTGGCTGGGTAACTTTGGACCAATCACCAGGAGACTGTGAGTTCTAGTTCCGCCTTAGGCACGAAAGCCGGCTGGGTGACTCTGGGCCAATCACCAGGAGACAGTGAGTTCTAGTCCCGCCTTAGGCATGAAGGCCGGCTGGGTAACTTTGGACCAATCACCAGGAGACTGTGAGTTCTAGTCCTGCCTTAGGCACGAAAGCCAGCTGGGTGACTCTGGGCCAATCACCAGGAGACAGTGAGTTCTAGTCCCGCCTTAGGCATGAAGGCTGGCTGGGTAACTTTGGACCAATCATCAGGAGACTGTGAGTTCTAGTTCCGCCTTAGGCACGAAAGCCGGCTGGGTGACTCTGGGCCAATCACCAGGAGACAGTGAGTTCTAGTCCCGCCTTAGGCATGAAGGCCGGCTGGGTAACTTTGGACCAATCACCAGGAGACTGTGAGTTCTAGTCCTGCCTTAGGCACGAAAGCCAGCTGGGTGACTCTGGGCCAATCACCAGGAGACAGTGAGTTCTAGTCCCGCCTTAGGCATGAAGGCTGGCTGGGTAACTTTGGACCAATCACCAGGAGACTGTGAGTTCTAGTTCCGCCTTAGGCATGAAAGCCGGCTGGGTGACTCTGGGCCAATCACCAGGAGACAGTGAGTTCTAGTCCCGCCTTAGGCATGAAGGCTGGCTGGGTAACTTTGGACCAATCACCAGGAGACTGTGAGTTCTAGTTCCGCCTTAGGCATGAAAGCCGGCTGGGTGACTCTGGGCCAATCACCAGGAGACAGTGAGTTCTAGTCCCGCCTTAGGCATGAAGGCTGGCTGGGTAACTTTGGACCAATCACCAGGAGACTGTGAGTTCTAGTTCCGCCTTAGGCATGAAAGCCGGCTGGGTGACTCTGGGCCAATCACCAGGAGACAGTGAGTTCTAGTCCCGCCTTAGGCATGAAGGCTGGCTGGGTAACTTTGGACCAATCACCAGGAGACTGTGAGTTCTAGTTCCGCCTTAGGCATGAAAGCCGGCTGGGTGACTCTGGGCCAATCACCAGGAGACAGTGAGTTCTAGTCCCGCCTTAGGCATGAAGGCTGGCTGGGTAACTTTGGACCAATCACCAGGAGACTGTGAGTTCTAGTTCCGCCTTAGGCATGAAAGCTGGCTGGGTGACTCTGGGCCAATCACCAGGAGACAGTGAGTTCTAGTCCCGCCTTAGGCATGAAAGCCAGCTGGGTGACTTTGGGCCAATCCCTCTCTCTCTCTCTCTCTCTCTCTCTCTCTCTCTCTCTCTCTCTCTCTCTCTCTCTCTGCCCATCCCACCTCACAGGGTTGTTGTTGTGGGAAAAACAGGAGGAAGGAGCATTAGCTATGTCCATCACCTTGAATCACCTATAGAGTAATACCTGGTCTGCCTTTATCTCCAGAGCATCCCTTCAGCCGGCTCAACACTGTTGTCCTCTCTCCCCAAAATCTTTTCAATATTCTCTTCAGACATTATCCAGGTTTGTTCAACTGCTCCTTAGAAGCCTTGGTTTCCAGTCCCTGCTGTTTTGCCAAGTGTCAGGGCAGGGATTGCTCTTTTGGATCCCGAGACAATGAGCACGCCAGGAAATAAAGGGATTGTAGGCTTTATTATTAGCTCCGGCAAACAGAGTTAAAAGCAGAACATAGTAAGCAGACACACCAAGCAAGATAATATACCCAAATCTCTTACAAGCTGTCAAGAGCTCCTTAATATAGATACTCCTCGACTTACGACCATGCTTGAGCCCCAAAATCTGCTCCGTTGTTCAGTGAAACATTCGTGGAGTGACTTTTGCCCCATTTTACAACTTTCTTTGCCACCATCCTTAAGGGAATCACTCCAGTTGTTAAGGTGATCACCCGGTCGTTAAGTGAATCTGGCTTCCCCATTGACTTGGCTCTTCCAAAGGTCACAAAAGGGGATCACGTGCCCCCCCCCAGGACGCCACAGCCATCATAAATATGAGTTGGTTGCCAAATATCTGAATTTTGATCACGTAACCACGGGGGATGCAGCTGTGAGTGAAAACGGTCCTAAATGTCGCTTTTTTCAGTGCCGCTGTAACTTTGAACAGTCACGAAATGAATGGTTGTAAGTCAAGGACTGCCTGTAGCGGGGTTTGTAGAATTGTTTATTGGATTTAGCGGTAGTCCTTGTGTCATGGTTCCGACAGATGAAACTCTTCAAAGAACTTTGAGGCATTGTTTACCTTAAAGAATCTTTATTTGAGAAGCATAGCCCCGACACAAACACAATCGAAGCCAAAAACTGGATCCCCCTCCCCTTGAGCACATAGTATCAAAGCACAATTCCCTCCTCCAATTAACAGTCATAAATCACATTCTCCAATTAGTTTGAAACGCGGGCTTTCCCTCCAGTTCTCCAGCCCGCCATTTCTTATCATCTCTTATTTCAATAATCTTGGTTCTCACACTAGTTACAGTATTGTTATGTCTAGCTAAATTCTCATGCACAATCCTTCTCCCCCAGCATCATCTACTCCAGTGACAGCGAACCTTTTAGAGACCGAGTGCCCAAACTGCAACCCAAAACCCACTGATTTATCGCAAAGGGCCAACACGGCAATTTAACCTGAATACTGAGGTTTTAGTTTAGAAAAAAAAAACAACTCATACATTAACATCTTTTGTCTTACGAGAAAAACACAATAACAAGCTTTCAACGATACAAACAACTTTTTACTGAAAGGTAAAAGTTTGCATTTGGCATACTTTTGAACAATTAAATGCGATGTTTGCTGTTGTATGCATGCTGGTATTTTGTCTAACCTTGGCTCATACTTTGTAAGTTTGAGAGCAACACATGCAGCACTCAGGTCATCTGTTAGTCTGTTTCTGCTGTCAGATTTGATATAATTCAAAGCTGAAAACAGTGCACTCGCTCCCAAGGCTTGTTTTGGCTAGGAAGGGGCTTGAGAAATGGCTCTTTCCTGCAAAAACTTAGCCAAAGAGCGAGGCACGCATGCCCACCAAGAGGGTTCTGAGTGTCCCCCTCTGGCACGTGTGCCATAGGTTTGCCACCACTGATCTACCCTAAAAGTAAAACATAAGAAAAAAATGGTTGCATCTCTTAACTGTTGTCAAAGGATAAACATCCGATGTTAGCAGCATTGACACCTTGACTCAGGACCACAATGGAGTCAAAATTTACTCTGTTGTTCAGTGAAATGTTCGTGGAGTGAGTTTTGCTCCGTTTTACAACCTTCCTCGCCACGGTTGTTAAGTCCGTCACTTCAGTTGCTAAATGAGTGACCCGGTCATTATGTGAATCTGGCTTCCCTCACGGACTTTGCTTGTCAGACAGTCACAAAAGGGGATCACATGACCTTGGGACACTGCGACCGTCATAAATATGTACCAGGTGCCAAGTGTCTAAATTTTGATCACGTCACCACGGGGAGGCTGCAAAGGTCGTAACTGTGAAACACGATCCTGAGTCACATCTTTCAGTGCCGTTGTAACTTCAAATGGTCACTAAATGTACTGTTGTAAGTTGAGGACTGCCTGTACTGAGCTGCAGGTGAGACTCAATCAATACCGTGCACCGGTACTGGGCCGTGGCATGCCAGCAACCGGTCCGCACAAACAAGCAAAGCCACATCCGTGGGATGCAGGCAGCACACAAAACCACACACTCTCTGGTCTGCGGAAAAACCTCTCTAGACGGAACCGGTCCCTGGGGCCCAAAACGTTGGGGACCTCTGGACTAGATGATCTCTGTTGTACCCCCCACCCCAAGTCTAGGATTCTGTGGCATTCAGCTTGGCTAGCCGTGAGCCATTCCTTTTTGAAGTCCTGATTTGCATTTCAGGTAAACGCCAATTGTTGTTGTTCTCACTTGATTCTGCTCCAGATATCCTGCGCTGAAAATACCGCTATTTTTCATCGTCTTTGCTTGCTGGAAGCCACATCTGGCACAAATTCCATTGGAGCTGGATGGCTAAAAACACATTGTAATAAAGAGATAAAAATCTGAAGGAAGCTGAGTTCTTGGACGCTTCTGCCAGCTCTGACGCTTTAGGCTGTCGTCAATGCCATTTCCCTGGATGGCACACCACCAGGAAATTTCCTCTAAAGCCCCCCCCCCCCACAATGATTGATTTGTTTTTGCTCTTGTTAATTGGATGCAAAAAAAGCAGAGATAAAGAAGCAACGCATCTTTCTAAAGGAAGAACAAAATGAAATGAAAAGGAATTAAAATGTGTGCAGTGCTTGAAAACGACAGGAAAGAATAGAATAGAATAGAATAGAATAGAAAATATGGAATAGAATAGAATAGAACAGAAGAGAAGTGGAATGGCATGGCATAGAATAGAATAGAATAGAATAGAATAGAATAGAATAGAATAGAATAGAATAGAATAGAATAGAATAGAATAGAATAGAATAGAATAGAATAGAAAATATGGGATGGAATGGAATGGAATGGAATGGAATGGAATAGAATAGAATAGAATAGAATAGAATAGAATAGAATAGAATAGAATAGAATAGAAAATATGGAATGGAATGGAATAGAATAGAATAGAACAGAAGAGAAGTGGAATGGCATGGCATAGAATAGAATAGAATAGAATAGAATAGAATAGAATAGAATAGAATAGAATAGAATAGAATAGAATAGAATAGAATAACGGAACGGAACGGAACAGAGGAGTGGAATAGAAGAGAATAGAATAGAATAGAATAGAATAGAATAGAATAGAATAGAATAGAATAGAATAGAATAGAATAGAATAGAATAACGGAACGGAACAGAGGAGTAGAATAGAATAGAATAAGAATAGAATAGAATAGAATAGAATAGAATAGAATAGAATAGAATAGAATAGAATAGAATAGAATAGAATAGAATAGAATAGAATAGAATAGAATAGAAAATATGGAATGGAATGGAATAGAATAGAATAGAACAGAAGAGAAGTGGAATGGCATGGCATAGAATAGAATAGAATAGAATAGAATAGAATAGAATAGAATAGAATAGAATAGAATAGAATAGAATAGAATAGAATAGAATAGAATAGAATAGAATAGAATAGAATAACGGAACGGAACAGAGGAGTGGAATAGAATAGAATAGAATAGAATAGAATAGAATAGAATAGAATAGAATAGAATAGAATAGAATAGAATAGAATAGAATAGAATAGAATAGAATAACGGAACGGAACAGAGGAGTAGAATAGAATAGAATAAGAATAGAATAGAATAGAATAGAATAGAATAGAATAGAATAGAATAGAATAGAATAGAATAGAATAGAATAACGGAACGGAACAGAGGAATGGAATGGAATAGAACGGAACAGAACAGAATAGAATAGAATAAGTTGGAAGGTACCTTGGAGGTCATCTAGTCCAACTCCCTGCTCAGGCAGGAAACCCTATACACGTGGTGGTAAACCTAGGGCACGCGTGCCACAGTGTGCCACTCTGGGGCACCATCGCCCCAGTCCTAGGCCTTCAGCTGGGTTTTATGAAACCTTTTTGCTTTAGGCCTCCGCCGCCGTGTGCAAAAAAAGAAAAGGTTCAATCAATCAATTGCAACTTCTCACAAGGAAAAAAAGTTCTCACAAAGTTGGAATTGATTGATTGAACTTTTTAGTCCCACCCAGTCTGCCGTTACCACCGCAGCCACGCCCACCCAATGGGCTACGCCCAGCCGGCACTCAACGATACCTGGGTTTGGGGTTTCAGTTGCAGTTTGGGCACTTGGTCTCTAAAAGGTTCGCCATCACTGCCCTATACCATTTCAGACAAATGGCTGTCCAGTCTATTCTTAAAAACTTCCAGTTGGAACATTCACAAATTATGGAGGCAGAAACTGATGTCCCAGCTGTAGGCAGTCCTCGACTTAACGGCTGCAATTGAACCCAAAATTGCTGTTGCAAAGCAAGACATTTGTTAAGTGAGTTTTGCCCCATTTTTAATGACTTTTGGCCACATTTGGCCACATAAGCGAATCCCTGCCATTTTTTGCTTGTCAGAAGGTCGCAAAAGGGGATTGTGTGACACACACACACACACACACGGGACACTGTAACCATCATAAATAGGAATCAGTTGCGAAGTGTCCGCGTTTTGATCAACTGACCATGGGGATGCTGCAATGGTCATGTGAAAAAGGGTCATAGGTCACTTTTTCCAGTGCTGTTGTAACTTTGAACGGTCATGAAATGAACCGTTGTAAGTCGAGGACAACCTTTATTCTGGGGCTGCCTGCCTCCAAAAGATACGAAGCCCAAAAAAAAATTGCTGAGAAGTCATGACGGCTGCCAGACACAAATATTAACAGCTCTCGCGCACACTCACACCCCTTCCCCAGCAAGAAAAAAAAAGATTGCAAACCTCTTTTGTTCCGTCGCACAGCAATTATGGACAAGTTGCTTTTTTATGGGCCAGCAGCTGCATTTGGCACATCAGCCTGAGCATTGGATGCAAAACATGCTCTCGCCTTGGGGTAGGGTGGGGCAGGCAGGCCAATGCCCACAGGAGACCCACAACCCCAACAGGGAAAAATGAAAGAGATGCATAAGCACACCCAGACAGAGACAACCACCTGCCTTGCTGGCTGGAGGGGCTGAGCCTGGTGAATTCTGGGAGTTGAAGTCCACCCATCCTATAGTTGCTGAACTGGCTGGAGAATTCTGGGAGTTGAAGTCCACCCATCTTAAAAGTTGCCAAGGCTCAGAAAAAAAAATGGTCTAGACTGATGTAGGTTTAGAATAGAACAGAAAAGAATAACAGAGTTGGAAGGGACCTTGGAGGTCATCTAGTCCAGCCCCCTGTTCAGGCAGGAAACCCTATACCATTTCAGACAAATGGCTGTCCAGTCTCTTCTTAAAAACTTCCAGTGTTGGAGTATTCACAACTTCTGGAGGCAGGTTGTTCCACTGGCTAATTGTTCTAACTGTCAGGAAGTTTCTCCTTAGTTCCAGGTTGCTTCTCTCCTTGATGAGTTTCCATCCGTCGCTTCTTCTCCTGCCTTCAGGTGCTTTGGAGAATAGCTTGACTCCCTCTTCTTTGGGGCAGCCCCTGAGATACTGGAAGACTGCTATCATGTCCCCCCTTCATTAAACTAGACACACCCAATTCCTGCAACCGTTCTTCATATGTTTTAGCCTCCAGTCCCCTGATCATCTCTATTGCTCTTCTCTGCCCTTTTTCTAGAATCTCAACACCTTTTTTACATCGTGGTGACCAAAACTGGATGCAGCATTCCAAGTGTGGCCTTACCAAGGCCTTGTAAAGTGGTATTAATACTTCACGTGATCTTGATTCTGTCCGTCTGTTGATTCAGCCTAGCACTGTGTTGGGTTTTTTGGCAGCTGCAGCACACAGTTGGCTCCTATTTAAGTGATCGTCCACTAGGACTCCGAGATCCCTCTCACAGTTGCTACTATTGAGCAAGGTACCACCTATACTATACCCGTGCATTTGGTTTTTCTTGCCTATTTGTAGAGCCTTACTTTTTCGCCCCTGAATTTCATTTTGTTACATAGCGCCCAGTGTTCAAGTCCGTCAAGATCCTTCGGTATGAGAAATGCATTCTTGGAGAACAATTATAATGTGTGAAGAATAATTCTCCATCATCATGGTGAGAAAAGGGCGTTCAGGTAAGAGAACGCCCCACTTATGAACACTTTATGCCTTTCAGTAAAAGTTGTTAGTCCGAAAAAGTGCTAACAAGCTCTATCTGATTGCTTAACAAACACAACTCTCTTTCTACAATCCCTCCGCATCCATTTTCATCTTGGCTTTACAATTTTGGGAAATAAAAGCATTTCTCTTCGGGTACGTGTATCCTTTTCCGAATCTCTCCTTTATTCTTTTTTGTGTTACTGGCAAGGAAGAAAGTGAAACCCAATTTTATAAATGCTTTTTTTTTTCCTGGCCATTTTTCACAAACAATGCCATTTTGTTCTGGAATTGCACTAATGGAGCATCTACGGAGCTCAAGGCCGACTGTCTGCGTTTCAACCTCTCTTTTAAAAAAAAACTCACGTTTCTATCCTGTTTTGACACTTTTAGCATCTCTGCGTAGATACAGTCAGGGGCGGGTGCAAAAAAAATATAAATAAATATGGAAGAGTTTGGTCCTTGAACGGGGAAGGAGAAAACGTTTTTTGTGTGAAAAGCCTCAAATTTGTCAAAAGTGACAGAGGCATACCTGGCAAGAGAAAGACAAGAAGAATTATGTTCTCTATTTACAGTTTTCCTTGCCTCTTTGAAATCAGGCTAGCATTTCCAAGCATCTTAAGACGTTGAAATACGGTGTGCGAAAATGGCAATTTCCACCAAAATAGAATATGTAAGAGATGCTTTGGGGGAAAAAGAATACTCTTCCACTGACGAGGGAGGAACAGCAGGTGTGGGGGGGGAATGGTGATATTGTGGAGAAGATCTCAAATAGAAAGACAGCTAGTCCTCGACTTAATAAGCATTTGCTTAGTGACCGAAGTTACAACGCCACTGAATTTTTTTTTCACACTTTATGACTGTTGCAGCATCCCTGCGGTCACATGATCAAAATTCAGAAGCTTGGCCCCTGGGTCATACAATGGGGTGTGATTCACTAAACGACAGAAATATTGGGCTCACTTGTTGTCGTAAACCGAGGACTAAATGGAAGTGTTGTAGTGATGATGATGATGATGATGATGATGGAAGGGACCTTGGAGGTCATCTATTCCAACCCCCTGCTCAGGCAGGGAACCCTATACCATTTCGGACAAATGGCTGTCCAGACTCTTCTTAAAAACTTCCAGGGTTGGAGCATTCACCACTTCTTCACATGGTGTGGTAGGATGGAGGGTTTGTTGTCACTGGGTGTTGGGGGGAGAGAGCACCGGGGGGAGGCTCAGCTAATCTCAATGTACACATGTTGTACTTTGACAATAAAGGTTTATTATTATTATTATTATTATTATTATTATTATTATTATTATTATTATTATTATTATTATTATTATTATTATTATTATTATTATTATTATTATTATTATTATTATTATTATTCTGGAGGCAGGTAGTTCCACTGGTTAATTGTTCTAACTGTCAGGAAGTTTCTCCTTAGTTCCAGGTTGCTTCTCTCCTTGATTAGTTTCCATCCGTTACTTCTTGTCCTGCCTTCAGATGCTTTGGAGAAGACCTTGACTCGTTGCTTCGGTGCATTTTCTAAAATTCTGCTCGCGCTTTTGCACCATTTTGGCTGAGTTTCACCTAAAGGGCAGAGTAAGAAAGGGCATAATTTACATTTTACAAAGTGTTTAGGCAATCTATGAGTTTGTGTTGGGGGTCTGAGCAGCAGCGTCATACAAGTATTAGGTTGTCGTCTTTTCTTTCATTTCGCAGTCGCTCTGGTCTCCTCGTGGTCTCCCATCCTTAGCACCCCAGATAGTCCCGATTTGACAACCATTCGTTTAACGACTGTTCAAAGTTACAACGGCACTGAGAAAAGGGACTTACGACGGGTTTTCACGCTTATGACCGTGGTAGCGTTCCCCAGGGTCACGTGTTCAAAATTTGGACGGTTGGCAAATGGCCGCTGTTTAGGAGCTCCTAAAATGGGGCACAACTGGCTTAAGTACAGAAATCGTTGTTGAGTAAGTTGTGAGCAGCTGTGTAGAACTGGGTTGCCTTCTTCTTTCTTTGATTTTGCAGCCTCACTGATTTCCTAGTGGCCTCCCATCCCAGCACTATAGAATAGTCCTCAACTTACAAGCATTCAGCCGTTCAGTAACAAAGGCACTGAGAAAAGCGACTTAGGACCAGTTCTCATGCTTACGACCATTTTTCATACTTAACGACCGTTGAAGCATCCTCCCTGGTCATGTGATCAAAATTCAGATGCTTGGCAACTGACTCGTATTTATGACGGTTGCAGTGTCCCGGGGTCATGTGATCCCTTTTCGCGACCTTCTGACAAGCCAAGTCAATGGAGGAGCCAGATTCGCTTAACAACCAGGTTACTAACGTATCAACTGCAATGACTCATTTAACAACGGTGTCAAGAAGACTCATAAAATGGGGACAAACCTACCCCCCGGGTCCTGGGATTCTCCTTTGCAAACTTTCTTTAAGGAGCTTCCGACAAGCAAAGTCAAGGGGGGGAAAGCCAGATTTGCTTAACGACCGGACGATTCACTTAACAACTGCGGTGATTCGCTTCACAACCGTGTCCAAAATGTCGTAAAGTAGGGCACGAGGTCCTTCACAACTGCCTTGCTCAGCAAGGGAAATTTGAGGCTCGGCTCCAGTTGTAAAGTGAGGATTACTTGTGCTGTTTTTGTTTTAATGTGATGGGTGAGGGTTGAACCCGTGTTGCCACGCTTATCTGAGGTAACGATTTTGCCCCTCGTGTTTTCCGGGTTGGTGGGATTGTGTGTCATCGGGCCCTCTTAGCGGCCACAGGGATGGACACTGTTGAATAAAGAGGAGAGAGGACATATCGGCTACCAACGCAACGATCAGATAAACCAAGTTTATAAACGGGGGAAGGAACTGCGTTGCAGGATGTTGTTTCTGTGGTTGTTTGAATAAAAGTCAGAAGTGGCATCTCCTCTGAAGGACTCCAGGCCAGTCCTCCTTTCCCTCTCTGGCAGAGGTGAGGAACAATGGCCCCCTTCATGACTTGTGGACTTCAACTCCCAGAATTCCTGAGCCAGCCATGCTGGCTCAGGAATTCTGGGAGTTGAAGTCCACAAGTCATCAAAGGCCCATCGTTCCCCACCCCTGCATTTCTGGGGTGGTCCAGTGGAGAACGTTGATCCTAGGAATGGAGAGACCCAGGTTTCTGCCCACCCTTATCCACTTTGATATTCTCTCAACCTGGTCCACCTCACTGGGTTGTTGTTACAGGGGAAAACAGGAGGAGGAGGGGCTGTGTCCAGCACAGTCCTTGACCGGTGTTTCTCAACCTGGGCAACTTGAAGATCCGTAAACTTCGATTCCCAGATTTTTCTACCCAGCATGCCTAGCATGCTTTTAATTCCCAGAATTCCCTAGCCAACATGGCCAGCGTGTCTTCAACTCCCAGAATTCCCCAGCCAGCATGCCCAACCTACAGAATTCATGAGCCATCATGTGTGGACTTCAACTCCCATAATACCTCAGCCGTCACCTGTGGTCTTCAACTCTCAGAATTCCTCAGCCATCATTTGTGGACTTCATTCCCCAGAATTCCTCAGCCATCATTTGTGGACTTTGTCCCCCAGAATTCCTCAGTCATCATGTGTGCACTTTGTCCCCCAGAATTCCTCAGCCATCATCCGTGGATTTCAACTCCCAGAATTCCTCAGCCATCATCTGTGGACTTTGTCCCCCAGAATTCCTCAGCCACCATCCATGGACTTCAACTGCCAGAATTCCTCAGCCATCATTTGTGGACTTCATCCCCCAGAATTCCTCAGCTATCATGTATGGGCTTCAACTCCCAGAATTCCTCAGCCATCAACTGTGGACTTCATCCCCCAGAATTCCTCAGCTATCACGTATGGGCTTGAACTCCCAGAATTCCTCAGCCATCATCTGTGGACTTCAATCCCCATAATTTCTCAGCCATCATGTATGGGCTTCAATTCCCAGAATTCCCTAGCAACCACGCTGGCTAGGGAATTCTGGGAGTCGAAGTCTGCAACTCTTCAAGTTGCCAAGCTTGAGAAACACAATCCAGGGTATGAATCCCAAAAATAAATGAGAGGCTGTTCACCACGTGACTCATCCTGTTCCCCAGCCAAGTTCCTCTCCTCAATCCAAAGGCCACTGACGAAGATTGGCAGCTGCCACTGCTGCTGCAGAGCTTCATGTTCCCCCCTCCCTCCCCCACTCCCGTTGTCCTGCCCTTCTGCATCCCCCCCCCACGTGCCCAGCGCCATGCAGCTCCCTAGGGTGGTTGACAGATGGAAAACAGGATTTGGGAAGGCTTATTGTGCTCCGAAGCCCATTACACACCGTACACGGTGCCAAGCCTACACACTACGTCTGTTGGAAAAGAACGATGGAGTAGCAGAGGATCTGAGTTTCTCCCTTTTAGGTTTGGCTGTGTGTTTCTTGTTCGTTTGAGCAAAGATGAGACAGGAGGGTGTAGTAGGTTGGAAGCCCCCCCCTTGTGGACTTCAACTCCCAGAATTCCTCAGCCAGGCACGCCTGGCTGAGGAATTCTGGGAGTTGAAGTCCACAAGTCATAAAAGGGCCACGTTTGAAGACCCCCCCTGCACTATAGGAAAACTGGGGGATGCATTTAAAGAAAAGAAGGACCGGGGTGACATGATAGCAGTCTTCCAATCTCTCAGGGGCTGCCCCAGAGAAGAGGGAGTCAAGCTATTCTCCAAAGCGCCCAAAGGCAGGACAAGAAGAAGCAACGGATGGAAACTGATCAAGGAGAGAAGCAACCTAGAACTAAGGAGAAACTTCCTGACAGTTCGAACAATTAACCAGCAGAACAACCTGCCTCCGGAAGCGGTGAATGCTCCAACGCTGGAAGTTTTTAAAGAAGAGACTGGAAAGCCACTTGTCTGGAATGGTAGAGGGTCTCCTGCCTGAGCAGGGGGTTGGACTAGATGACCTCCAAGGTCCCTTCCAGCTCTGTTATTAGTAAAGGAGATTATTGGTAGCTCAGGATTGAAATGAGGAATCCTTTTTGCTCTCTGAGCTTGGCTGTTTTCTTGCAGACATTTCATGACCCAACTAGGGAACATTGTCCGTGCTAGAAGAGAGTGGGTTTTGGAGGGAGGAGGAGGAAGAAGACTGTGGGATCCCTTGTACTCTGAGCTTGGTTGTTTTCTTGCAGACGTTTCATTACCAAACTAGGTAACATCATCATTGTTAGAAGGGACGAGGAGGAGGAGGAAGAGGAGGAGGAGGAAGACTGTGGGATCCCTTGTACTCTGAGCTTGGTTGTTTTCTTGCAGACGTTTCATTACCAAACTAGGTAACATCATCATTGTTAGAAGGGAGGAGGAGGAGGAGGAGGAGGAGGAGGAGGAGGAGGAGGAGGAGGAGGAGGAAGACTGTGGGATCCCTTGTACTCTGAGCTTGGTTGTTTTCTTGCAGACGTTTCATTACCAAACTAGGTAACATCATCAGTGCTAACATCAGTGGACTAGCCCTGATGATGTTACCTAGTTTGGGTCATGAAACGTCTGCAAGAAAACAAGCAAGCTCAGAGAGCACCAAGGACCCCACAGTCCTCCTCCTCCTCCTCCTCCTCCTCCTCCTCCTCCTCCTCCTCCTCCTCCTCCTCCTCCTCCTCCTCCCTGCAAACCCCACTCCCTCGTAGCCCTGATGAGGTTACCTAGTTTGGTTAATGAAATATCTACAGGAAAACAACCAAGCCAGAGACCACCAGGGGCCCCACCGTTATTCTGTTAAGGCTAAACTTGATGCACTCGTCCAGGGGAGAAAAAGGGAGAAAGAGAGATGATGATGTTGTTGTTTTGGTCCTCCCATTCCTACTCCCCTCCCCCTTTCAAATCTGCCAGCTTCCACACCTGTTTTTCCTGGGATAAATATTCATAGCTTCCAGCCTGTGCCTGGGCTGATGAATTGCAATCAGTCCGGAATTATATTGATGTATCTGGTTAGTTTGTGCACTTTCCTTGCCAGGCGAATGCAGCGTGGGAAATGGGGTATCTGGATTTTGAAATTGTTGGAAAAGTCGGACGTCAGCTAATCCAGTGACGTGTCCCGCCGGACAGAAAAAAGAAAAAAAGGCATCAAATTTTATTAGGTGCGGAGGGTAAATTAAGCCCAAGTTGTAAATTTAGGATTCATGAATTCTTACTGAGTGAAATTAAACCACTTGGCATGTCAGCAGCTTTGCAAGGGACCTGTACAATACTATATTTTTATATATAGTATATATAATACTAAATAATGATGATGATGATGATGATGATGATGATGATGGAAGGGACCTTGGAGGTCATCTAGTCCAACCCCCTGTTCAGGCAGGAAACTCTATACTATTTCAGACAAATGGCTGTCCAGTCTCTTCTTAAAAACTTCCAGTGTTGGAGCATTCACAGCTTCTGGAGGCAGGTTGTTCCACTGGTTAATTTTTCTAACTGTCAGGAAGTTTCTCCTTAGTTCCAGGTTGCTTCTCTCCTTGATTAATTTCTGTCCGCTGTTTCTTGTCCTGCCTTCAGGCGCTTTGGAGAATAGCTTGACTCCCTCCTCTTTGGGGCAGCCCCTGAGAGATTGGAACACGGCCACCATGTCCCCCCTCGTCCTTCTCTTCATTAAAGTAGACATAGTACATATATATTACTATATATGGCTATGCTATTTAGTATATATTTTAGTATATGCTAAAATACAGACTATATTTTAGTTATGCCTTTTTCTGGACTTCCTTGAAGATCTGACATAGGCTTGTCCAACATTTTGGCTTTCCTGGGGCTGCAAGGGCTGAAGACGAATTGCCTTGGCTGCGAATAAATTGTAATGCAGGTAGTCCTCAACATACGAGCACAACGGAGCCCAAAATTTCCCTTGTTAAGCGAGACCGTTGTTAAGTGAGTTTTGCCCCATTTTATGACCTTCCTGGCCACCGTTGTGAAGTAAATCACTGCAGTTGTTAAGTTAGCCACAGGGGTGGTTCAGTGAATCTGGCTTTGCTTGTCAGAAGGTCGTAAAAGGGGATCACGTGACCCTGCAACCGTCCCAAGTACCAACCTGCCAGTTGCCAAGACTTTAAATTTTGATCACGGGAGCCTGGGGGATGCTGCGACGGTCGTTAAGTGTGAAAAACGGGGCCCAAGGCCCTTTATTTTTTCATTGCTGTCGTAACTTTGAGCGCTCGCTTAAACGAACTTGTTTGTTAAGTCGAGGATTCCCTGTAACGTAGTTGGTTTATTTATTATTTTATTCGGAAGATCGATCTTGACGCTTACCTGCGCGCAGGGGACTCCAGGCGGCTTTACGGGAGATTAAAAAACGCAGTATAAAAGAAATGAAAGTAATAAAATGAAAATAAAAATAAGAAAGCGGTAAGCTGCCAACCCTACATCCCGGCAACAACGTACACTCACACCAGCCATTTCATGGGCTCCATCCTGCCCTGGGTTCCCCAGGCCAGCTGGCAAAACCCTGTCTTCAGGGCCTTCCGAAAGAGTGTCAGAGTGGGGGGGGGGGCGGTCTAATTTCCGGATGGATGATGTTCCAGAGGGAGGGAGCCACCACAGAGAAGGCCTCCTGGCTATAGAGGGTCGGCTGGACGTGGCCAGCAAGACGGCCCCTCAGATAACTTGGTCCCCAAGCCATGAAGGGTTTTAAAGATGACAACCAGCACCTTGAATTGCACCCGGAAGCAAATCGGCAAGCGGTGCAGCTCCCCGCAGGAGAGGTGACCCATGTGCACACCGGGGTCTGCACAAAAACCACGCGGGCCGCTGCATTTTGCACCCACTGGAGCTTCCAGATGCTTTTCAAGGGGCAACCCCTATGTAGAGCAATAGTCAAGACAGGAGGTGTATATACTTATTGTTATTCTGTAATTCTATAAAGTTTAAACATATTTTATACATATACTGCATATATATATATATGTTAAATATTTGTCAAGTCTTTTGAATACGCCTTGCTAATTAACTCTTTCTTTCCTGTTTGGCCTAACTCAAGGCTATCCACAGGATATAGTCACAACTTATGACAGCTCATTATTTGTGTAAATTATTCAAATTGCTAATAAAGAATTTTAGGGAGGCTGAAATGATCATTTCGAACTTCTTATGTTCTCATCAGTCAGTCATACCCTTTTTATCTGAGATTGATATATTAAAGGTAAAGGTTCCCCCGCACATGCGTGTTAGTCGTTTCAAAGCCGAAGAGCCGGCGCTTGTCCGAGGACGTCTCCGTGGTCATGTGGCCGGCATGACTAGACGCCAAAGGCGCATGGAACGATGTTACCTTCCCACCGGAGTGGTCCCTATTTTTCTACTTGTATTTTTACGTGCTTTCGAACTGCTAGGTTGGCAGAAGCTGGGACGAGTAACAGGCGCTCACTCTGCTACGCGGCACTCGGGATTCGACCCGCCAAACTGCCGACCTTCTGATCGACAAGCTCAGCGTCCTAACCCACTGAGCCACCGCGTCCCATATTTATTTATTTATTTATTTATTTTTATTACATTTCTATATCGCCCTTTCCCGAAGGACTCAGGGCGGTTTACAGGGCAGATTAAAAAACCGAATACAAAAGTTAAAACAAGTTTAAAAGAAAGAATTGTATGTGCCCCTGTCAAATAAAACCCCATTAAAATCAAATTTCCTCAGTCTGGGCCAGAGAGCTCGAAGAGCCAGGTCTTCAGGCCCCGGCGGAATGAACAGAGATATATAAAATATGTTTAAACTTTACAGATTAGCAAGAGTTGGAAGCGACCTCAGAGGTCATCTAGTCCAACTCCCTGCTCGAGGAGACCTGTACAGAATAACAAGAGTTGGAAGGGACCTTGGAGGTCATCTAATCCAACCCCTGCTCAGCGAGGAGACCCTTACAGAATAACAAGAGTTGGAAGGGACCTCGGAGGTCATCTAGTCCAGCCCCCTGCTCAAGGAGGAGACCCTTAAAGAATAACAAGAGTTGGTAGGGACCTCGGAGGTCATCTAGTCCAGCCCCCCTGCTCAAGGAGGAGACCCTTGAAGAATAACAAGAGTCGGGAGGGACCTCGGAGGTCATCTAGTCCAGCCCCCCTGCTCAAGGAGGAGACCCTATCCCAATTATTGGCTGTCCCAATTACGAACTTGTGGGGCTTAGTTGCTAGTTGAGACGGTAGTTCCGCCCCTATTCTCCTGAGGCCGAATTCTGCTGCTCCTTTCTCTCTCATGCTATCTAAGCTCTTCAAGTTCTAAACAAGGGTCAGTAACAGAGACGAGGTAAGCTAATCAACTGAGGCTGAGTCTAGGCATGGCAGAGTCCGTCGGGATCCATTGATTGAAAAGCAGGTCAGAAGGAAGAATCTGCTTTTCTCAAGAGCCCAGTGTTGGCAACCTGTATGCTTCCTTCAATTCAGGAACGTCGGGTTTTTAACAGCGTTCCAGAGTTGGCTTACAAGGAGAAAATAAATGCACCCCTAAATTGCATTCGTGGGTGTCCGTGGCACCATGCAAACAGTCATAAATGCAGGCCGTTTGCCAAGCACCCAAAATGCGATCTCATGACTGTGGGGCGGGAAGAGCCGTCGGGACTACAAATCCAAGTCATAAGTATCCTTTGGTCGTCAAATGGGGCAAAACTCTCCTTAGCAAAAACGTCTCCCTTAGCAACAGAAACATCGGGGTCCATTATGGTCGTAAGTCGAGGACTCGCCTGTGTTGTGAACATTTCTCTGCGCCCTGAGCTGAATTTGGGGGGGGGGGGGTTGTTTTGTTCTCTTCTGAACAACGTTCAGATTCTCTATTTGCATGAGGTTAACCTGCAATTGAGAAGTGTAGCACGATAACCTAATTGCGTGTTTTAGATTCCAGGCTTATGCATGGAGGGGCGGTGATTGATTTATGCTTTGGTTTTGATTAGGTTCCTGATGATGTCACATTTATCTTCCTTATTTATCTTGCCTACTATTAACTTGAGGTAGTGATTTGGGAAATGGGGCATTACTCAGAATTGATGTCACCGGAGTGGTTTGTAGAGGCTGTAAATAAAAGACAAAAATGAGGCTGGGTCAATCTCTGGTTAAAAGGCCTCCATGATCTACATCCCCATGTAAGTTGTTTTTCTCATTTTCATGCTGTTCTTCCTTCGTAAAAAGATAAAGGTAAAGGTTCCCCCGCACATGCGTGCTAGTCGTTTCCGACTCTAGGGGCCGGTGCTCATCTCCGTTTCAAAGCCGAAGAGGCAGCGCTTGTCCGAGGATGTCTCCGTGGTCATGTGGCCGGCATGACTAGACGCCAAAGGCGCACGGAACGCTGTTACCTTCCCACCGTAGTGGTCCCTATTTTTCTACTTGCATTTTTACGTGCTTTCGAACTGCTAGGTTGGCAGAAGCTGGGATGAGTAACAGGCGCTCACTCTGTTACGCAGCACTCGGGATTCGACCGGCCAAACTGCCGACCTTCTGATCGACAAGCTCAGCGTCCTAACCCACTAAGCCACTGCATCCCCCTTCGTAGCTTGCCTCAAATTTCTGCTTCTTTATGAGCATCAGGCAAAAAAAAAAATAGCTCTGATTGGTTAAGATGGGGCTTGGGTTGTTTTTTTTATCATGCCCTGGCAATGTGGAACACCCTTGTTATTGCAAGCAGTTTAGTAATCTATTTTAATTTAAGAACGGCTACAGGACTTGGGTTTGGCCAGTCTAAAGAAAAGAAGAAATAGGGGAGACATGATAGCAGTGTTCCAGTATTTGAGGGGTTACCACAAAGAAGAGGGAGTCAAGCTATTCTCCAAAGCACCAGAGGGTAGGACGAGGAAAAAATGGATGGAAACTGATCAAAGGGAGAAGCAACCTGGAATTAAGGAGAAACTTCCTGATAGTGAGGACAATTAACCAGTGGAACAGCTTGCCACCAGAAATCGTGTGCACTCCATCACTGGAGGCTTTTAAGAAGTGACTACACATTCACATGTCTGAGACGGTCTAGGTTCTCCTGCTTGAGCAGGGAACTGGACTAGAAGACCTCCAAGGTCCCTCCCAGCTCTATTCTATTCTAAATTTCTCCTTCATATCAATCAATCAGAATTGAGCTGGAAGGGACCTTGAAGGTCTTCTAGTCCAACCTCCTGCTCAAGTAAAAAAAAACAAAACCATACGACATTTCAAATAGGTAGCTGTCTGGTCTTTTCTTAAAAACCGTCATAAATATAAGTCACTTTCCAAGTGTCTGAATTTTGATTATGTGACCATGGCGCTGCTGCAACCGCCGTTAATAATAATAATAATAAAAGTTGGAAGGTACCTTGGAGGTCATCTAGTCCAACCCCCTGCTCAGGCAAGAAACCCTGTACCATTTCAGACAAATGGCTGTCCAGTCTCTTCTTAAAAACCTCCAGTGCTGGAGCATTCACCACTTCTGGAGGCAGGTTGTTCCACTGGTTAATTTTTCTCACTGTTAGGAAGTTTCTCCTTAGTTCCAGATTGTTTCTCTCCTTGGTTAGTTTGCATCTGTTGTTCCTCGTCCTGAGTTCTGGTGCTTTGGAGAATAGGTTGACCCCCTCTTCTTTGTAGCAGCCCCTCAAATACTGGAATACTGCTATCATGTCCCCCCTAGACTGGCCATACCCAATTCTTACACCGCCCTGAGTCCTTCGGGAGAAGGGCGGTATACAAATTAAATAAATAAATAAATATGTTTCAGTCTCCAGCAGGGCTTTTTTTGTCATAGAACGCTCAGAACGGAGTTCCGGCAGCTTTTTTGGATGGAACCTTGTAGGGTAGGCAAGGCGGGTTTGTATGACACGTGTGAGTTCCGGCACCTTTTTCTTTTACAAAAAAAGCACTGGTCTCCAGGCCTTTTTAATCACCTCAGTTGCTAAAGAAAAAAATTAAGAAGTGAAGAAAAGAGTAGACGTTGAGAGGTCATTGTGAGTTTGCCTGCTTGTTTTTCCGTTCTTTGAATAAAGGAGGGTGGGGAAAATCTTCACGCAGCTGCAAAGATTTTCGTATTGTGAAAAATCTCAGATTTTTAATTCCCATCCCAGAGTTTTGTGGCACGCCGTTGGGTCTTGCAATCTTCGGATCACAGCAAGGGCATGAAGTACTTGGTGCTAAAGTTTGATAAAAACTGCAGTGTTGTTGTTACTCGTTGTGAGCCTCTGCACCCCAAACCAACACTGGGAACTGTGGAAATTGGCCATCCTTGAGCTAGCTCTGGTGTTTTGTTTTGTTTTGTTTTTGTTCTGTTTGTTTTTTGTTTGTTTTTGTAATGGAGCTCCTGACAAGCCTGTAAGAGATTTGGGTGTTACCTTAGCTTGGCGTGTCTGCTTTTCACGTTACACTTTCAAATCTGTTTGCTTGAGCTAATAGTACAGCTTAAAATCTTTATTTACTCCTCATCGTCTCTGCCTCCAAAAGATGATAGAGAATAGATAAGTGTGATATACAAGTAGATAGATAGGTAGATAGATAGATAGATAGATAGATAGATAGATAGATAGATAGATAGATAGATAGATAGGGGTGGGTGGATGGATAGATAGGTAGATAGATAGATAGATAGATAGATAGATAGATAGATAGATAGATAGATAGATAGATAGATAGATAGATAGATAGATAGATAGATAGATAGGGGTGGGTGGGTGGGTGGATGGATGGATGGATAGATAGATAGATAGATAGATAGATAGATAGATAGATAGATAGATAGATAGATAGATAGATAGATAGATGATAGAGGTGGATGGATGGATGGATGGATGGATAGATAGATAGATAGATAGATAGATAGATAGATAGATAGATAGATAGATAGATAGATAGATAGATAGATAGAGGTGGGTGGATGGATGGATAGATAGATAGATAATGTGTGATATAAATGACAGAATGATAGAGACGATAGATGATAGAGAATAGGTAAGTGTGATATACCAGTAGATGATAGATAGATAGATAGATAGATAGATAGATAGATAGATAGATAGATAGATAGATATAGAATGATTGAGATAGATGATAGATGATAGATGCTAGAGAAAGAGAGAGAAAAGAGAGAGAAAAGTGTGATATAGATGATAGATAGATCAAGATAGATAGGTAGAGATAGAGAGATAAGTGTGATATAGATGATAAATAGAAGAATGATACTGTAGATCGAGATAGATAGTAGATAAGTGGGATATAGATGATAGAAGAATGATAGAGATGATAGATGACCAAAACAGATGGTAGATGATAGATGGTAGAGACAGAGAAATAGAGATAGAAGATAGATAGATAGATAGATAGATAGATAGATAGATAGATAGATAGATAGATAGATAGATAGATAGATAGATAGATGGATAGATAGATAAGATGTCACTCTTCTCCTGCCGTTCTTCTATAATTGGAAAATGTTTTTTTTTCAATCTTCGCAACTCAAAGCCATGTGGAGTTCAACTCCCAGAATTCCCCAGTCAGACTAACAATAGAGCGAGCTGTCATTTTCAGAGCTGTAAAAATCCAGAGGCCAACAACCTGGCAGTGAAGAGTTAACAGCCTGATCTGGATTTTTGCAACCTAGAATTGAAACACCTTGCAAGTGGCTCTGAAAAAACATATTCTCCTTCTGCGCTGGGATGAGGATGCTCCTTTGATAAGTTGTAAGTCGAGATTGTGGTTGCTAAAAGTCAACACTGACTTGATGGCCACGTAATAATCCCCACCCTACAATGTAGCCTTTAATCCATCTTTCAGTCTGCAGTACAGGCAGTCCCCAATTTACAACAATTTATTGTTATTGTTATTATTATCATCATCATCATCACTATCATTATCATTATTGTTGTTGTTGGAAGGGACCTTGGAGGTCATCTAGTCCAACCCCCTGCTCAGGCAGGAAACCCTATAAGGTCCGCTTGACGTTTTAACGGCCCTGGAAAAAGTGACTTAGACACCAATGCGCAGAGTATGAACCGCAAACAGGGTGAACTAGAAATTCAGGTTAATGAGAGCAGATACGATATTGTTGCCATTACGAAACATGGTGGGAGGAAACCCACAAATGGAACACACAGCTAGAGGGATTTAAATTATTTAAAAGAAACAGACCAAACCAAAGAGGAGGTGGAGTTGCTCTCTTTATAAGAAATAACTACATATCTACAGAAATGGAGCACAACAGTGATGAAAACTGTCTTGAATGCATCTAGGTCAATATAAAAGGGGAAAAAAATGACATTGCCATAGGTCAGGGGTAGGCAGCCTCGGCTCTTTTATGACTCATGGACTTCAACTCCCAGAATTCCTTTGGGAGTGGAAGTCCATGAGTCATAAAAGAGCCAAGGTTGCCTACCCCTGCCATAGGTGTATACCAGTGATGGCGAGCCTTTTAGAGACCGAGTGCCCAAACTGCAACCCAAAACCCATTTATTTATCGTCAGGTGCTGGGTGGGTGGGGCCCATTGGGTGGGCGGGGCCCATTGAGTGGGCGTGGCTGCGGTGGTAACGGCAGACTGGGTGGGACTAAAAAGTTCAATCAATCAATTCCAACGTTGCGAGATCTTTTTTTTTTCCCGCGAGAAGTGGAAATTGATTGATTGAACCTTTTTTTTTTTTGCACACGGCGGGCGGAGGCCTAAAGCAAAAAGGTTTTATAAAACCCAGCTGAAGGCCTAGGGTTGCGTGCCACCTGTGCCACAGGTTCGCCACCACGGGTGTATACTATAGGCCACCCAACCAAACAGAGGAAATAGATGAACTTTTTGCTAGTCAGCTAACTAAGGTATGTAGGAAGCACATCACAATAGTAATTACCCTGACATCAACTGGGAGACAAACTCTGCAGGGGGTTGGACTAGATGACCTCCAAGGTCCCTTCCAACATCATCATCATCATCATCATCATCATCATCATCATCATCATCATCATTATATTATTATTATTATTATTATTATTATTATTATTATTATTATTATTATTATTATTATTATTATTATTATCCTACAAATAGAAATAGAAAGACTGTGGCAAAGGCAAGCAAGGGTAGTAGTACCAATAGTAATAGGCCCCTTGGGTGCAATCCCCAAACAGCTGGAGCACCACTTGGACACCCTCATCGGCATTGACAAATTCGCCATCAGTCAATTGCAAAAGGCGGCCTTACTAGGAACTGCTTCCATCCTGCGACAAGATCTATAATACCATCAAACATCCACATCTGCCTATCCCAGGTCCTTGGGAAGGACTCGACAGGTAGACAAAAATGCCAAATCCAGTCTGAACATCTGGCTGTGTGATGATTAAATAATAAAAGAAGAAGAAGAAGAAGAACAATAATAACAACAACAATAATGTATAATAACTTATGCCTCATGCAGAAGATCCGTAATACTTTTCCTCTCTTCCTTGTCTACGATATGTTCCTTCCTTTCTTCCTCCTCCCCTCCCTCCATTTTTGACAGGGGACAAAAAGTGCTTTCTGCTTCCCTTTGAAATTCCACCAACCATAAATATGGCGGGGTGGGGGGTGGGGGGGGAAATATGGTACCTTGGACGGAAGTGTGTAATCACCGCAGGGGTCCTTTGTCTGATGTTTGTTTTCATTGTCGGATCTGTTTACAAAGTCGCTATTGTTTCAGCTGGATGTTTTGATCTGTTTGCTTTGGATAGTCGGGGTAGGGTTTATACAATAATGAGATAAATACTTGCTAAAGGAGAAAAGGAATGAATGGATCACCTGCTCAGAGGTTGGTGTGTGTGGGGGGGGAAATCAAGCTGAATTGATCAATGCTAATTAGCTGTCGCGTTGTTCCAATTTAAGGCAAGTCACAAAAGGCTGGAGCAGAGCCACAAGAATTATGACAGGCAGGATTAGACCAATATGGGCTGTTTATTTGATTACAGGCAGTCCTGGACCGCACTTGTAATCTATCACTGCAACCAATTTTGGCCACCATGCTATAAAAAAGACGTTGAGAGTTTGGGGAAAAAAAAATCCAGAGAAAGAGCAACTAAGATGATCCAAGGCCTGGAGACTAAAACATACGAAGAACGACTGCGGGACTTGGGTTTGGCTAGTCTAAAGAAAAGAAGAAACAGGGAAGACATGATAGCAGCATTCCGGTATCTGGGGGGCTGCCACAAAGCAGAGGGGGGGTCATGTTATTCACCAAAGCACCAGAGGGAAGGACGAGAAACAATGGATGAAAACTGATCAAAGAGAAAAGCAAACTGGAATTAAGGAGAAAGTTCCTAACTTGAGGACAATTAACCAGTGGAACAGCTTGCCACCAAGAATTGTGGGCGTTCCATCACTGGAGGTTTTTAAGAAGAGACTGGACAGCCACTTGTCTGAAATGGTATAAGTTCTCCTGCTTGAGCAGGGGGCTGGACTAGAAGACCTCCAAGGTCCCTTCCAGCTCCTATTCTATTCTATTCTATTCTATTCTATTCTATTCTATTCTATTCTATTCTATTCTATTCTATTCTATTCTATTCTATATTTCTATTCTATTCTATTCTTATATTTCTACTCCATTCCTATTCTATTCCTACTCTACTCTTTATTTCTATTCTATTCTATTCTATTCTATTCTATTCTATTCTATTCTATTCTATTCTATTCTATTCTATTCTATTCTATTCTATTCTATTCTATTCTATTCTATTCTATTCTATTCCATGATTATTTTCTATTCTATATTCTATTCTATTCCATTATTCTTGGGCGCTCCATCACTCCAAGGTCCCTTCCAACTCTATTCTACTAAGCAGTCGTTGAGTGATTTGCTCCCAATGTTATGGTTTTTTCTTGCTGCGGTCGTTAAGCGAATCACCCAGTTGTTAAGCAATGCAGCTTCCCCTATTAATTCTGCTTGTCAGAAGCCCCTCCCCTTGGGAAAGTCATAAATGGTGATGAGGTAACAATGGGACGCTACAGTCCTCGACTTATGACCATTTGTTTAGCCACTGTTCAAAGTTACAACAGCACTGAGGAAAGTGACCGATGACCGTTAGTCGCACTTACGGCCGTCGCAGCATTCCCCCCTGGTCACATGATTCAGGTGCTTGGCAACTGACTCACATTTACGACGGTCCCCGGGGTCACGTGATCCCCTTTTGCGACCTTCTGACCAGCTAACTCAACGGGGAATCCAGATTCATTGAACAACTGCGTTACTAACTTAATAGCCGCGCTGATTCACTTAAGGACGGTGACCAAAAAAGGTCGTAAAATGGGGCGAAACTCACTTAAGAAATCCCTCGCTTAGCCACAGAGACGTTGGGCTCAGTTGTGGTCGTAAGTCGAGGACTGCCTGCATGGCAAATCCATGCTGTTGCCGGTTGCCTGCATATCCAGTTGACTGCAGGTATAAGTGTGAGGACTGGTCGTAGGTCACTTTTTTCAGCACCCTCGCAAGCTCAAACGGCTGTTCCACAATTGGACGTAAGTCGAGGACCACCTGTATTGGATTGATTGACCTTCTAGATTTGATTCAAACACTCAAGGTGACTAGCTGAACAGGTCCACCTCTGATTTGGTGGGATCCACATCACTTCCGCCCATCAACGTTTCTTAGTGGCTAAAAATCTTTTTACTGCTTAGAACTAATTGCGGCAGGATTAAGCCAAAACTGGGATGTCCTATTATACAGGCAGCCCTCGACTTACAACAGTTCACTTAGTGACTGTTCAAAGTTACGACGGCACTGGAAAAAGGGACCTAGGACCGTTTTTCCACACTTACGACCGTCGGAGTAAACCCCTGTGGTCACGTGATCAAAATTCTGGGTGGAACTGGGTTGCCTTCTTCTTTCTTTGATTTCGCCGCCTGGCTGATTTCCTGGTGGTCTCCCATCCCAGCGCTATAGAATAGTCCTCAACTCACAAGCATTCGTTTAACGGCTGTTCAGAGTTACAAAAGGCGCTGAGAAAAGCGACTTAGGACCGTTTTTTCAAACTCAACGACCGTTGAAGCATCCTCCCAGTCATGTGGTCAAAATTCAGACGCTCGGCCACTGACTCGTATTTATGACGGTCGCAGTGTCCTGGGGTCCTGCAACAAACCAAGTCCATGGGAGAGCCAGATTCACTTAACAACCACGTAGCTCACTTAACAGCGGCAGTTCAGATATGCCGCAAGAAAAGTCGTAAAACGGGGGCAAACTCCTCCTTAAGAAACGTTCCACTGAGCAACATCAATTTCGGGCTCGATTGTGGTCGTAACTCGAGGACTATCTGTACTAAGACAGGGGTTTCCAAACTTGGCCACTTTAAGACTTGTGGACTTCAACTCCCAGAATTCCTCAACCAAGCCTGAAGAATTCTGGGAGTTGAAATCTTCAAGTCTGCCAGTTGAGGATTTCTGGAATGAATATTGGCAGAACAGGGTGATCTCGGTTTTGTGTGTGTGTGTGTCTGTGTGTGTGTGTGTGTGTGTGTTGTTAAGTAAATTGGAGGAGCCAAGCTAGCAAATTTATCATTCAACCCAGGAAAAGGATTAATTCGTGAGGCTAGTTCAATTTGTCACGTGAAACCAGCCATCGAGTTACAGTTCAGAAAAAGCATTTGTGGTTGTGTCTACGTTATGTGTTGTGTGGTTAAATTTATATGGCGCCCATCTCCCTCTGCAAAGCCACACGGGGCAGCTGACAGTTAAAACCCTCCATATAAAAACATATAATAATATTTTCATTGTTGCCGCGATGGTTACACAGCTGAAGGATGACTCCAAAGTCTAGACTGGCAATTGCAGCCACGCTGCCTCTCAATTCCCAGCCCCAAATATTTTTCTTTCCCCCCTCCCACCCCCAAAATCTGTAAAAACCAATGAAGAGAAATACTCTTTTATGTCTGCTAAAACAGAGGCGTCTTTCCTGTTATCCCTGAATGTTCCTGCGAGGGAACAGCTGTGCTAGCAAATTAGACGCGTTTCCACAGCCGACGACGCACCATATGCCGAGGCCCAAATTTAATCTTTAATTTTTATGTAATCATTGGGCGCCGGTTGCGAGGGCTCCTAACTAAACTGTAGGAATTCAAAAGGCCAAATTCAGTTCACTCCGTCTCTGTGGCCCTCCAGAGAGACCCATCCGCTGGTGTGTGGGGGTTTTTTTCCCCACCCTGGTCATGTGATCACAGTTTGACAATGTCCACGTCTTTATGACGGTTGCCGTGTTCCGGGATCACGTGCTCCACTTTTGCGACTTCCTGACGAGCAGAGTCAATGGGGAAGCCAGATTCAATTAACAACCGTGTTAGTTAGTTAGTTAGTTAGTTAGTTAGTTAGTTAGTTAGTGATTGATTGATTGGGACTTATATGCCGCCCTATCTCCCGAAGGACTCAGGGCGGCTAACAACAGTAAAATACAAGTAAAAATACAAATATTAAAAATTAAACTATATCTATAGCCCCAACTACAACCAATAAAACCTTAAAACCATATTAAAACCCCATTATCATCAGTCCAGGTCGGCCTGTTGGAAAAGAAATGTCTTAAGGTCACGACGGAAGGACTTGGAGGTCTGGGGTCATCTGGAGCTCCAAGGGAAGCTGATTCCACAGGGCAGGTGCCCCCACAGAGAAGGCTCTCCCCCTGGGGGTCGCCAGCCGACATTGGCCGACGGCACCCTGAGAAGGCCCTCTCTGTGTGAGCGCACCGGGCGATGGGAGGTCGTTCCTGGCAGCAGACGGTCCTGCAAATATCCCGGGCCTAGGCCATGTAGGGCTTTAAAGGTAAGTACCAGCACCTTAAATCTCACCCGGAGGGCAACCGGTAACCAATGCAGCTCACGCAGGAGGGGTGTAATATGGGAGTATCGGGATGCTCCCATCACAACCCGCCCGGCCGCATTCTGCACCAGCTGAAGTCTCCGGGTGGTCTTCAAGGGCAGCCCCATGTAGAGAGCATTGCAGTAATCAACACGGGAGGTAACGAGCGCATGAGTGACCGTACGTAAAGCATCTCGGTCCAGATAGGGGCGCAACTGGCGCACCAGGCGAACCTGGACAAATGCCCCCCTGGCCACGACTCCAATATGATCTTCAAAACTGAGTCGTGCATCCAGGAGGACGCCTAAGTTGCACACCCTGTCAACGGGAGATAACACCTCTCCCCCCCCATAACCAAAGATGGAATATCCTGGACTACACGAGATGCCGCACTATCAACCGCACTGACTCCCTTGACCACTGTGGCAAGAAAGGTCGTGAAATGGGGCAAAATTCACTTAGCAACTGTCTCACTTAGCAAACGGAAATTTTTGGGCTCCACTCTCGTCGTAAGTCGAGGACATGCCTGGAATTAATCCGTGGAACAGCTTGTCTCTAGAAGTTGTGGGTGCTCCAACACTGGAGGCTTTTCAGAAGAGACTGGACAGCCCTTTCTCCAGAATAATATAGGGTTTTCTGCCTGAGCAGGGGGTTGGACTAGAAGACCTCTGAGGTCCCTTCCAACTCTGTTACTCTGTTATTCTTTTTTTCCTTCCTTCTTCCCTCCCTCCCTCATCACTGGAGGTTTTAAGAAGAGACAGGACAGCCACCTGTCTAAAATGCTGCCTGAGCAGGGGGTTGGACTAGATGACCTCCAAGGTCCCTTCCAATTCTGTTCTTCTGTTTCACGTCCATTGGATGCTTTCCAGCAATAGTCACCTTCATAAAATCCTTATCCAGGTCTAGAAGCCTCGTCCTGCATGTTGTTTATAAAAACAACAAGAGCAGGGGATAAATAAATAATTAAATAAGGAAATGCTCTTATACGGGCAATTAATTTTAATTACTACTTGCTGCTGATCGCCTTCCTTCTTTCTCTCCCTCCCTTCCGTTCTGACTTTGGCTGGCTCTAGATACTGAGCCTACAGTTGGTCCTTGACTTACGACCACAACGGAGCCCAAAATTCACGTCGCTAAGCGAGATATGGGTGAAGTGAGTTTTGCCCCGTTTTACGACCTTTCTCGCCACCGTTGTTAAGTGAATCACTGCAGTTGATAAGCGAGTAACTCGGTTGTGAGGTGAATCTGGCTTCTCCCTTGACTTGGCTTGTCAGAAGGTCGTTAAAAGGGGAATCACGTGACACACACACACACACACGGGACACTGCGACCGTTGTAAATGTGAGTCCGTTCCCAAGCGTCCGAATTTTGATCACGTGGGCCTGGGTTTGTTGCGATGGTCGTAAGTGTGAAAAATATCCGTAAGTTACTTTTTTTCAGAGCCGTTGTGACTTCAAGCGGTCACTAAGCAAAATGTTGTAAGTTGAGGACGACTTGTATGTATACGTGCACGCCCGTGCAAGTGTGCCACACGCACACACATTGGGGGAAGGCATATGGGCTCCTGGCAACTGGTTTGTCCAGATGGGAAAAGGGAATTACTAAGCACATTGATTGTGCTTAGATTGTAAGCCGCCCTGAGTCTTCGGAGAAGGGCGGGATATAAATGGGATTTTAAAAAGAAAAAAAAAAGAATTGTAATGCGAGATTTTTGTCTGCTGTTGGCTAAATAGGTAGGAAGGTAGACTGAGGGATTGATTGCTTTTCTTTTCCTTTTGTGGAAAAAGTTCTAATAAATACGGAGTTGCTAGTCCTCTGGGAAAGAGGAGACTAAAGCAAAGTTTTCATTAAAAACAAACACGTCCTGGGATTGACGATGGCTTTTTTTGGAGAAGCTTCCTAAGAGAGAGTGAGGACAATTAACCAGTGGAAGAGCTTCAGGAGGCAACTGGAAAAAGTTGTCGAGAATGAGAGGGTGAAGATCTTGTGGGACTTCCGAATACAGACAGATCGCCATTTGGAACACAACGCGCCAGATATCGCAGTCGTAGAGAACCGAAGCGTACAGTTGATTGATATCGCTGTATCAGGAGATGCCAGAGTCGAAGAAAAAGAACTGGAAAAATTTTTGAAATACCGCGACCTGGCCATCGAAACTGCATGATTACAGATGAAACGTGTGACAGTGATACCCATTGTCATCAGGGCACTGGGAACTATGTGCAAAACACAACAAGAAATTGCAGCTTCCTGCAATAACTCCAGCAAAGCTACAAAAAACTGCGCTACTCGGAACATCTTACCTTTTAAGGAGGTACCTGGTTGATGCCTAGGATGCTGGCAGAAACACATGTCAACCATCAGCGCCAGTCAGTTTGAGTGTTCAGTTGACTGAGGTTCATGTTTAATGAATAAAAGTTTTTAATAATAATAATAATAATAATAATAATAATAATAATAATAATAATAATAATAATAATAATAATAATAATAATAAGCTAGAAGGGACTTTGGAGGTCATCTAATCCAGCCCCCTACTCAGGAAGGAAACCCTATACCATTTCAGACAAATGGCTGTCCAGTCTCTTCTTAAAAACTTCCAGTGTTGGAGCATTCACTGCTTCTGGAGGCAGGTTGTTCCACTGGTTAATTGTTCTAACTGCCAGGAAGTTTCTCCTTAGTTCTAGGTTGCTTCTCTCCTTGACTAGTTTCCATCCGTTGCTTCTTGTCCTGCCTTCAGGCGCTTTGGAGAATAGCTTGACTCCCTCTTCTTTGGGGCAGCCCCTGAGCTTCTCATCCAAGAAGCTTCTTCAGCTCTGACTGGATGGTGGGGAAATTTTTTCTTTGAAGACATTTCACTTCTCATGACCAGCTGCCTGCAAGGAATATAAATCATAGAATTCATCGTCTCCCAGTGACTGGGCCAAATTCACCCAGCCCGCTTTCACACCTAAGGCGGGACTAGAACTCACAGTCTCCTGGTGATTGGCCCAAAGTCAGCCAGCCCCTTTTAGTGCCTAAGGCAGGGCTAGAACTCACAGTCTCCTGGTGATTGGCCCAAAGTCACCCAGCCCACTTTCGTGCCTAAGGCGGGACTAGAACTCACAGTCTCCTGGTGATTGGCCCAAAGTCAGCCAGCCCCTTTTAGTGCCTAAGGCAGGGCTAGAACTCACAGTCTCCTGGTGATTGGCCCAAAGTCACCCAGCCCACTTTCGTGCCTAAGGCAGGACTAGAACTCACCATCTCCTGATGATTGGCCTAAAGTCACCTGCCTTAGGCAGGACTAGAACTCACCGTCTCCTTGCTTCTAGTCTGGTGCCTTAACCACTGGACCAATCTGCCTCTCAGTTATTATAAGTGCAGAGCCTGGTTTGAACCTTCTCGAGGGCCAAGGTTTTCAACCGCGCCTTCCGCCCTGCAAGATTCGGAAGCTGAGCTGCGTAGAGGGTAATCTGCCTGATAGAAAACAAAGGTATCAGAAAATAATAATAATAATGGGAAAAAAGAGCCACCCCCCAAGCCCCCCCTAGGATTCTGATCCTTCTCCCACCCCCACCCCCATCTTTCTTAGGAAGGCATTTACCCGGCCTCCTTGTCATCTAATCAAATGCTGATTAAATTTTCTGTCCTGTGCATTCACCCAAGCAAGCTTGATTGCCTCTTATTTTCTTTGAAAGCCTCACTTGCAAATTTAGATTTGACCCCCGGTCCTGGCATCTTTGGTGATTAAGATGAGGTTGGTTGCAAAACAAATGAGCTGCCCTTTTAAGACTTGGTAGCCCCCGTGGCATATATATTTGGTCTTTAATTATGGCTCTTGGGGTAGCTGAGTCTGGACCTCACCAAAGTTGCTAAGCTCGGCTTTGGAGGGAGATATTTTGACCTAGGGGAAAGAAAGAAAGAAAGAAAGAAAGAAAGAAAGAAAGAAAGAAAGAAAGAAAGAAAGGAAGGAAGGAAGGAAGGAAGGAAGGAAGGAAGGAAGGAAGGAAGGAAGGAAGGAAGGAAGGAAGGAAATGCAGAGAGGCAGGAGGGAGAGAGGAAGGAAGGAAGGAAGGAAGGAAGGAAGGAAGGAAGGAAGGAAGGAAGGAAGGAAGAAAGAAAGAGATAGAGAGATGAGAGATATAGATAGATAGATAGATAGATAGATAGATAGATAGATAGATAGATAGATAGATAGATAGATAGATAGATAGATAGATAGATATGATATTTATTTATTTATTTATTTATTTATTTATTTATTTATTTATTTATTTATTTATTTTATATACCGCCCTATTCCCGAAGGACTCAGGGCGGTTTACAGGGCGAATAGATAGATAGATAGATAGATAGATAGATAGATAGATAGATAGATAGATAGATAGAGATATATGATATAGATAGATAGATAGATAGATAGATAGATAGATAGAGATATATGATAGAGATATATGATAGAGATATATGAAAGAGATATAGAGATAGATAGATAGATAGATAGATAGATAGATAGATAGATAGATAGATAGATAGATAGATAGATAGATAGATAGATAGATAGATATGATAGAGATATATGATAGATAGAGATAGATAGATAGATAGATAGATAGATAGATAGATGATAGATAGATATGATAGAGATATATGATAGATAGAGATAGATAGATAGATAGAGATACATAATAAACAGAGATTATTTACACACACACACATACACGTACACATACACATCCGGTTGTTAAGTGGATCTGGCTTCCCCCATTGACTCTGCTGGTCACAAGGTCGCAAAAGGGGATCACGTGACCCCAGGGACCCTGCAACCATCATAAGTACGTACCAGTTGCCAAGCGTCTGAGTTTTGATCACATGACCACGGGGATGCTGCAAGGGTCGTAAGTTTGAAAACAGTCGTAAGTCACTTTTTTCCAGTGCTGTTGTAACCTCCAACGCTCACTAAACGAACCGCCGTACATTGAGAACTCCCTGAACTAAAGATTGTTCCATTCAGTGCCTACTGGATTGTTTTTCTCTGTTTAACAGCCTGCTGTTAAATTCGACAGTAATGAAATTAGAATGGCAGACCACAACTTTGGAGAGGTTAAAATATATTAACAAGCCATCACTTTCACCTCTGGAGTGGTCTTTAAATGGAGTGGAATGTGCTGGAGATGAGCTGGTCTCATTAAGAAATCAGACGAGTATCATATTTTTTGTGTGATGTTTTGGTGTGATGCTTTTTTCCTTATTGTGAAATACGAATGCGATAGCAGCATATTGTTGGAGGAATTGTCAGTATTAAATATAAAGGAATGGGTCAACCTGCTCTCTTGGTGTAAAACAGGGCTCTTCAAACTTGGCCCCCTCATGACTCGTGGACTTCAACTCCCAGAATTCCTGAGCCAGCCAAGCTGAGGGGAAAGGGAGAGGTTTCCATGCTGAGCCATGCTGGCTCAGGAATTCTGGGAGTTAAAGTCCACGAGTCATGAAGGGGCCATAGTTCCCCCATGCTGGCTCAGGAATTCTGGGAGTTGAAGTCCACAAGTCATGAGGGGGCCATAGTTCCCCCATGCTGTCTCAGGAATTCTGGGAGTTGAAGTCCACGAGTCATGAAGGGGCCATAGTTCCCCATGCTGTCTCAGGAATTCTGGGAGTTGAAGTCCACGAGTCATAAAAGAGCCAAGGTTGCCTACCCCTGGTCCAGACCAATGTTGCTTAACCTTGTCAACTTTGAGAAATGTGGACTTCTACAGCTAGCGTTCGTGGACTCCAGAGTCCCAGAATTCCACAGCCAGTGTTGGTGGATTCCAAATCCCAGCATGCTGGCTGGAAAATTCTGGAAATCTACACATTTTAAAAGGTGGCAAGATTGAGCCAGCCTCGTCTAAAGCTCTGGATTACCGGTAGATGAATATTGAAGCTGGCAGGAGGCGACTGCAGGAAAAGTAGCCAAGCCCGTCAGACAATTATGAACTACTTACTGTGAGTTGGATAAATTATTAACAAGAAATGGAAGTCTGAATAGATTTTTTTTTCTGGAAGGGCTGAGGAGAAGAGCGGCCAGAAAACAGAGATTTCAGATTGAAGTGCTTAAAAGGAGGGCAGACAAATTCATGAGAAATGAAGAATATCACAATTAGCAGTTGCGGTGCCTGTTTTCTACGCCAGTGTCAAACAAATGTGGGTGTTCATTTAGAGAGAAGGAAGGAAGGAAGGAAGGAAGGAAGGAAGGAAGGAAGGAAGGAAGGAAGGAAGGAAGGAAGGAAGGAAGGAAGGAAGGAAGGAAGGAAATGGAGGGAGGGAGGGAGGAAAGGATGGATGAAGAAGGAAGGGAGGGAGGGAGGGAGGAAGAAAAGGAAATGGAGGGAGGGAAGCAGGGAGGGAGGAAGAAAGAAGGAAATAGAGATGAAGAAAGGAAGGAAATGGAGGGAGGCAGGGAGGAATAAGGAAGGAAGGAAGATGAGGAGAAGGAAGGAAGGAAAGGAGGAAGGAAGGAAATAGAGGGAGGCAGGCAGGGAGGGAGAAGGAGGAGGGAGGAAGAAGGAAGGAAAGGGAGGAAGGAAGATGAGAGGAGGAAGGAAGGAAATAGAGGGGGGAGAGAGAGAGAGGAAGGAAAGGAAAAGGAGGGAGGGAGGAAGAAGATGAGAGGTAGAAGGAAGGAAATAGGGGGGGAGAGGGAGAGAGGAAGGAAGGAAAAAGGAAGGGAGAGAGGGAGGAAGGAAGGAAATACAGAGGCAGGCAGGGAGGAGAGAGGAAGGAAGGAAGGAAGGAAGGAAGGAAGGAAGGAAGGAAGGAAGGAAGGAAGGAAGGAAATAGAGGGAAGATAAGGACTACGCGTCGAGGACTACGCGTCCTGGCATTTATGATCTTAACCGATCTGTAAAGCAAAAGAAAGCTGAAGAATCCTAAGCACCATCCTGGTTTCACTTAAGGACAGCTTTGCTTAACAACCAAGTTGCCAGCCCCCCCTTGAGCCCGTCCTAAATGAGGACGGGCTGTGTAAACCAGCCAGGCTTGAAGTTTGCCTCAGGCAAACCAGGCCTTGGTTTAATCATCTTCCTTGCGTGCCTGGTGCCTTTGAACGCATTCTTGCAGTTTTCTTTGACGTCCTTTAAAATAAGTATTCTGTATATTTATCCCGCTGTTCCTTGAATAGTCTTCAAGGGCTCCAAGTCGCTGGCAAACCATATGCAGGCGATTATAAACTGCCAAGTAACTTCCAAACAGCTTGAAGAGAAAACAGCAGAGCAGCTAGTAATAAAACAAGAAGAGCAGGCTCAAACCCCATTTTAAAATACACAGCCAGAAGCCACCTAAAAAAAAAGGAATTTACTTACTCCGGCTGACTCACTCTGCTTAATCACAGCTCTTTTACCCCTGCGAGGCAAGGTGTATCAGATCAGGGGTCTTCAAACGTGGCCCTTTTATGACTTGTGGACTTCAATTCCCAGAATTCCTCAGCGGCTGAGGAATGGCAGACCACAACTTTGGAGAGGTTAAAATATATTAACAAGCCATCACTTTCACCTCTGGAGTTGTCTTTAAATAGAGTGGAATGTGCTGGAGATGAGCTGGTCTCATTAGGAAATCAGACGAGTATCAGATTTTTTTGTGTGATGTTTTTGTGTGATGCTTTTTTCCGTATTGTGAAATACGAATGCGATAGCAGCATATTGTTGGAGGAATTGTCAGTATTAAATATAAAGGAATGGGTCAACCTGCTCTCTTGGTGTAAAACAGGGCTCTTCAAACTTGGCCCCCTCATGACTCGTGGACTTCAACTCCCAGAATTCCTGAGCCAGCCAAGCTGAGGGGAAAGGGAGAGGTTTCCATGCTGAGCTCAGGAATTCTGGGAGTTGAAGTCCACGAGTCATGAGGGGGCCATAGTTCCCCCATGCTGGCTCAGGAATTCTGGGAGTTGAAGTCCACAAGTCATGAAGGGGCCATAGTTCCCCCATGCTGGCTCAGGAATTCTGGGAGTTGAAGTCCACCAGTCATGAGGGGGCCATAGTTCCCCTATGTTGGCTCAGGAATTCTGGGAGTTGAAGTCCACGAGTCATGAAGGGGCCATAGTTCCCCCATGCTGGCTCAGGAATTCTGGGAGTTGAAGTCCACGAGTCATGAAGGGGCCATAGTTCCCCATGCTGGCTCAGGAATTCTGGGAGTTGAAGTCCACCAGTCATGAAGGGGCCATAGTTCCCCCATGCTGGCTCAGGAATTCTGGGAGTTGAAGTCCACGAGTCATGAAGGGGCCATAGTTCCCCATGCTGGCTCAGGAATTCTGGGAGTTAAAGTCCACGAGTCATAAAAGAGCCAAGGTTGCCTACCCCTGGTCCAGACCAATGTTGCTTAACCTTGTCAACTTTGAGAAATGTGGACTTCTACAGCTAGCGTTCGTGGACTCCGGAGTCCCAGAATTCCACAGCGGCTGAGGAATTCTGGGAATTGAAGTCCACAAGGCATAAAAGGGCCACGTTTGAAGACCCCTGGTGTGAATCCTCCCCAGCCCAGCCCAGTTCGGCCTAGTTCCTTTGCCATGCAGGTAGTCTTCGACTTAACACAACTGAGCCCAAAATTTCTGTTGCTGAGAGAGAGAGACAGTGGTTTGGCACTGGTTTTTCTCTTCCCAGGCTAATTTATAGCCTCTGGATCTCCTGGTGGTCTCCCATCCGAGCGCCAAAACCCACTTAGCTCTTCCTGAGTGCAGCGAGCGCTCACCAGCTCTTGCCACGCCTGCAATTCCTTCTGTTTCACGCCCCAAATGACAGTTAAAATTAAAAACAAAAACATAAAAACGAAACAGGACCCAATAAAACAGAATCGTAAATATAAAATTGCAGCGTTTTGTACAAGCCGGCCTAGCCTGATGGGGATTGGTGGGGTTTTTATTTTTTTTGTATTCTTAATTTTATTTTTGGGGTTTTATTATTGTATTAATTGTTTTAACTTGGGCAATTATTTAATCTCTTTTTAATGTTTGTACTTTGTATTTGACTTTTGCCCTGTGAACCGCCCTGAGTCCTCAGGGAGAAGGGCGGTATATAAATATTATTAAATTAAATTAAATTAAATTAAATTAATTAAGAAGAGGCATCAGCCCACCTTCCAGCTGTTGCAGGATTTCCAAACTCAAACCTTTGAGCAGGAACACTGGTGGGAATTTAATTCAGTGCAAAAATCAATCGCTCGTCGGAGGTTCGGAGACTCTGCCAGGAGGAACACGCCAAGCGAGGGGCGCCTGAACGTTGGCGTTGACCCTACTGATGAGTTCGGGGGGGGAGAATTTGGGTTTTGCGTTTGGTGTGTCAGTGTCTCTTTTCCAAATTGTGGTTCTCCCTTGTGGCTGGCTCTGCAGTGGCATCAGACCGACAGTTCCTTATTCTGACTATCTCGGTGTCAACCGGCTGTCATTTCGAAAGAGGCTGAATTTTGTGTTGCTCAACTGCATCCGCTTGGAAGACCTGTGGACGTCAACTCCCAGAATTCTGAGAGTTGAAGTTCACACATCGTGGCTGGAGAATTCTGGGAGTTGAAGTCCACACATGCCAGACGGAGAATTAGAGTAGCACTTCAATAGTTCTCGAGGCTTAGCCTTTTATTTAATTCAAGGCATTTGATTAAATCAGGGTTTCTCAATTGCATCCGCTTGGAAGACCGGTGGACTTCAACTCCCAGAATTCCGAGAGTTGAAGTCCACAAAAGCAAGCTGGCTGGGGAATTCTGGGAGTTGAAGTTTACATGTGCCAGCCAGAGAATGCTGGGAGAGGGTCCACACATGCTGGCGAACTGAAGTTCACACATTCTGGCTGGGGAATTCTGGGAGTTGAAGTCTGCATGTGCCGGCTGGGGAATTCTGGGAGTTGAAGTCTGCATGTGCCGGCTGGGGAATTCTGGGAGTTGAAGTCTGCATGTGCTGGCTGGGGAATTCTGGGAGTTGAAGTCTCCAATGTGCCGGCTGGGGAATTCTGGGAATTGAAGTCTGCATCTGCCGGCTGGGGAATTCTGGGAGTTAAAGTCTCCATGTGCCGGCTGGGGAATTCTGGGAGTTGAAGTCTGCATGTGCCGGCTGGGGAATTCTGGGAGTTGAAGTCTGCATGTGCCGGCTGGGGAATTCTGGGAGTTGAAGTCTCCAATGTGCCGGCTGGGGAATTCTGGGAATTGAAGTCTGCATCTGCCGGCTGGGGAATTCTGGGAGTTAAAGTCTCCATGTGCCGGCTGGGGAATTCTGGGAGTTGAAGTCTGCATGTGCCGGCTGGGGAATTCTGGGAGTTGAAGTCTGCATCTGCCAGCTGGGGAATTCTGGGAGTTGAAGTCTCCATGTGCCGGCTGGGGAATTCTGGGAGTTGAAGTCTCCATGTGCCGGCTGGGGAATTCTGGGAATTGAAGTCTGCATGTGCCAGCTGGGGAATTCTGGGAGTTAAAGTCTCCATGTGCCGGCTGGGGAATTCTGGGAGTTGAAGTCTTCATGTGCCAACTGTGGAATTCTGGGAATTGGAGTCCACGTGTACCGGCTAGGAAATTCTGGGAATTAGAGTGCATGCATGCCAGCTGGGGAATTCTGGGAGTCAAAGTCCACACGTGCAAGCCAGGGAATTCTGGGACTTGTAGTATACACATATCTTAAAAATTGCTGGGATTGAGAACTCTGCATCTCTGTAGCTGGTTGTGTGTGTTAAGGACCTTGCTTTCCATGAATAATTGCGATGACTTCAGCCGGGCCTAATTGATCTATTAATAATGAATCAACATTGCAGTAAGAGCTGCCCTGAAGCCAAATTTCACCATGTTCCGCAGGGCTGTAAACAGACTTGAGTTTTCTTTTAGCTTGGTGGTGCTCCCGAAACACAACCCCGGTGTTATTTTAAGGGGATTTTTCACACACCACACAGCCCCCAAACCTGGGTTTCTGCACACGGTGCCCTTTTCTTGCCTTGCCGTGCTTCAAAAGGTCCTTAGTTTTGTAGTTTGCGTTCAGATATTATACAAAGGAGCGGATAAAAGCTTTTTTTTCTGTCTCCTTTCTCTTCACACCAATTTGCGGCTTTTGAACAGGAGCTGGAGCTGTAAATGCTTCAAGAGCTGTGCAAAAGAGCCTCTCCCCGCAGATTTTTGTGTCAGAGGTTGGACCTCCTCTTCCTCCTCCTCCTCCTCCTCCTCCTCCCCAATTTCTTTTTTGTGGGGTGAAAAAGAGACCTTTTTCACCTCTTGTCTCCCGCCAAGCTGGCTGCAACATCCCGGCTTTGATTTATCTCTGGCTCCTGTCTCTGACATTTGAGAATCAAACCTCTCCATCTTTATCCTGTAGTCAGAGGGAAGGTGTTGCCTTCATCCTTTTCCTGCAAATGAGATGATAAATGACAGGCCTGCGTGTGTGTGTGTGAGTGTGTGTGTGTGTGTGTGTGTGTGTGTGAGAGAGAGAGAGAGAGAGAGAGAGAGAGAGAGAGAGAGAGAGAGAGAGAGAGCGGCACAAGATGCAAATGATATTAAAAATGGCCTTTCCAAGAAAAGGCAGGAAAATGTATGCCTTCTCTCCTTCCCCTTCCTTCTCCTCCTGTTCTCCTTCATCTTTCTGTCTGCTCTTTCTCATTCCCCTTCATCTCTTCCTTAGCTCCTTTCTCTCCTTTGTGTCTTCTTCCTCCTCTTCCTCATCCCCTTCCACCTACTTCTCCATCATCTCCATCTTCTCTTTTGTCTTCTCCTTCTCGTTCTCCTTTATCTCTCCTTTTTTCTCCTCCTCATTCTCCTCCTCCTCCTCCTCCTCCATCTTCATCTTCTCCTGTTCCTTCATATCCTTCTCTTTTTTGTGTGTGTGTCTGTATTTTATTGATTTTTTTTAACACGATATCTTTCTCTTCCATCTTTTCCTTCTCCTTCACCTTCTCCTTCTCCTCTGCCTCCATCATCTTCTCCTCCTTCTCTTTTTCCATCACCACCGCCTCCTCCTTTTTTTCCTCCTCCATTTTTTCCTTCTCCTTCATCTCCTCCTCCTCCTCCTCCTTCATCTCCTCCTCTTCCTCCATTTTCTCCTCCTCCTCCTCCTCCTCCTCCTCCTCCTCCTCCTCCTCTCCAGTTAAGCCAACAAGCTCTGTAACATCTGGATGGCCTACCTAACCTTACTTGATCCTCAAGCCCAGAGAAACTTGGCCAGATGCTACCGCTTCAAGTTTGCTTCATCTCAAAAGAAGCGATTCTTCCCCACCCACCCCTCCAGCCTCATCCTTGGACTGTAAGTGCCCGTTTCCTGCCAATTTGGAGGATGATAGATTTTGTAATCCAAGACACCTGGAGGACAGCTGGTGCTGGGAGCTTCTCGGGGGTGTGTGGTCTTTTTAGGACCCCCCCCCCAAGAATAAAAGAGTTCTTTGAATGGAGATGATCCTATTTGTCTCCCAACGGACACGTTTTCTGAAGCTACAGCAAGAACCTGGGCGTTTCCATCCAGCAGAATCACAATTTAAAACCCCATGAAAAACAGCCCTTGAAATCCGAACAAATCAAGCTGAAAAAGCTCAGATCATCTTTAACTAAAGATGCAGAGAGTGGAAATTTTGACGGGGAAATTAAATTGACGGTGGCAGGAAAGAGGTTTCTCCTGTCTGTCTGCCTGACCTGGAGTGTTGCCTGCTTAAAATTATATACTTGGAAGGGACGTTCAGGTCATCAACCAATTCACATAAAAGAGAATCTGGGTCGTAAGTTTCAGTTTCAATTCAGAATGGAGCTGAAAGCGATGTTGGAGGTCTTGTAATTCAGAGGTCCCAAACCTTTTGGGCACCACTAGGGACCGGTTCGGTGGAGAGAGGTTTTTCCGTGGACTGGAGGAGGCGTGGTTTTGTGTGCTGCCTGCATCCCACGGATGGGGCTTTGCTTGTTTGTGCGGACCAGTTGCTGGCTTGCCACGGACCGTTACCAGTCCACGGACCAGGCATTGGGGACCCCTGTTCTAATCCAACACCCCTGCTCAAGCAAGGGACCTTATACAGGTAGTCCTCGACTTACGACAATAATTTATTTATTTATTTATTTATTTAATTATTAAACTTATATACCACCCTTCTCCCGTAGGACCCAGGGCGGTTCACAAGGCAATTAAAACAACATTACAATACAAAAATTAATAACAATTAAAATAGATTAAATTTTCCTTAATTAAAATCTAAAACCCCTATAACTCTGATTAAAAACCCAATTACAATAAGTTAAAAAATTAAAAAATCCTCAGTCCTGGCCGGAAAGCTCAAAGAGCCAGGTCTTCAGGTCCCGGCGGAACGAACGAAAATCAGGGGCAGTCCTAAGCTCTACGGGTAACTGGTTCCAGAGGGCAGGCGCGCCCACAGAGAAGGCTCTCCCCCTGGGTGTTGCCCTCCGGCAATCCTTTGCCGGCGGCACCCTGAGAAGACCCTCCCTGTGTGAGCGCACAGGACGAAGGGAACTTGATGTATTTTGCAAAGTTTTTGGACATAGTTCCCAGTGCCCCCATGACAATGGGTATCACTGTTACGCCTTTCATCCGTAATCGCGCAGTTTCGATGGCCAGGTCGCGGTATTTCATAATTTTTTCCAGTTTTTTTTTTCTTCAACTCTGGCATCTCCTGGTACAGCTATATCAATCAACTGTATTACTATTATTATTATTATTATTATTATTATTATTATTATTATTATTATTATTATTATTATTATTTATTATTTTATACACATGCCTTCTGAGTTGTTTTTTTTAAAAAATGACTCTTTTTTACATGTTTACTGTTTTCTTACTCCGCTGTACACTGGCTTTCTTGAGATGGGTGGCCCCATAAAACTGATATAGATAGATAGATAGATAGATAGATAGATAGATAGATAGATAGATAGATAGATAGATAGATAATGTGTGATATAAATGACAGAATGATAGAGACGATAGATGATAGAGAATAGGTAAGTGTGATATACCAGTAGATGATAGATAGATAGATAGATAGATAGATAGATAGATAGATAGATAGATAGATAGATAGATAATGTGTGATATAAATGACAGAATGATAGAGACGATAGATGATAGAGAATAGGTAAGTGTGATATACCAGTAGATGATAGATAGATAGATAGATAGATAGATAGATAGATAGATAGATAGATAGATAGATAATGTGTGATATAAATGACAGAATGATAGAGACGATAGATGATAGAGAATAGATAAGTGTGATATACCGATAGATAGATAGATAGATAGATAGATAGATAGATAGATAGATAGATAGAGATAGAGATAGAGATAGAGATAGAGATATATAGATATATAGATATAGATATAGATATAGATATAGATATAGATATAGATATAGATATAGATATAGATAGATAGATATAGATACGTATAAAAGAGGAAATGGATCTCCGTTCAGCACAAATGTTACTAGTCTTCCTTGATTTCAGGATTTAATGCAGACCCATGCTTAGTGATTTACTGCACACGCCTCCATCTGCTGAGCTGGGAGGCAGCTCACAAAAGCTCACCCACCCCTTTTAGTAAAATGTTAGCTGGAACAAGTGCTGCCCCACACACTTCAGAAGAGGAGCTCTCCCCGAACTTGCTCAGCCTGGATGAAATGCTAACCCATGGGGGTGGGGTGGGGGGTGGGAGGGGTAATAATAAATTCATGGAAGAATATCAGCTGCTGGAAAAATAAGGGAGGGGAGGGCAGAGAGAGAGAGGAGAGAAGGAAGGAAGGAAGGAAGGAAGGAAGGAAGGAAGGAAGGAAGGAGGCACACAACTGTGAAAACAGGAGTTGCTAACATGCCAAAGACATTTTCATCTTTAAAGAAACAGGTTTTTTCCCCTATCCACTTTATTAGAAATTTGACCTTGTACCTGCCTGAAGATACAAACCCTCTTTTGCACGCCACAAAATAAGATTAATTTTTGTTTTATAATTGCTCTCGGTAAACCGCTGTTCCAGTTACTGCAAAAAAAGGAAGGGGAAAAAAACCCACCAACGGAGGAGGAGCCGGATGAAGGACAAAGTAAGCCCTGAATAACACCCGAGAGTCTTTCAATGTGAATTTTCCAATTTTCACTTCCCCAACAGTTAGTTAGGTGAACTGAAAGACAGCCGTCTGTTTATGTCTGGCCATCTTGGGCGATACGTGGCTGAAAAACACCCGTTTTTCTATCAGGAAAAACAATTCACAGAGAACACCCTTAGCCTGGCTTGCTGGGCAAATAAATGCAAGATATTTTTTGTTTTTCAGATTATTATTAAAAAAAATTAAAGATGCAGGTTTGGCATTTATAGTTTATAATTGCAACCGGAATCTCGGTCACTAAATCATGCGGTGGTTAAACAAGTCATCCCGCGGGGTCCTGGGACCACAATTTATGACGTTTTTGCCGGAAAGCTGCGTGTTCAGACAGTCCTTGACTTAACGGCCACAATGGAGCCCCAGATTTTTGTCGCTATGTGAGATATTTGTTAAGTGAATTTCGCTCCATTTTACGACCTTTCCTGCCACCGTTGTTAAGTGAATCACGCCATTTGTTAAGTAAGTAACACGGTTATTAAGTGAATCTGGCTTCCCCATCGACTTTGCTTGTCAGAAGGTCGCCAAAGGGGATCACCTGACCCCGGGATACCGTGACCGTCGTAAATATGAGTCCGTCGCCAAGTGTGTCTGAATTTTGATCACATGTACCTGGGGGATGCTGCAACAGTCGTAAGTGTGAAAAATGGTCATTTTTCAACAGTCTCTAAATGAACTGTTGTAAGTCGAGGACTTCCTGTATTCCTGGTTTCCAGCCAGACACCCAATGTGGCAACGGATCTGCTTAATGACCACTGCTTTTGCTCAACAACCATGGTGATTCACTCAGAGACGGTCATAAAAGTTAGCCGTGGTCCTGTGGTGACCCACTGATCTACCAGCACGACTTACAACCATTATTCCCAGCTCAAAAACTATCATAAATCGAGGACTAACCGTGGAAACACTTTTAAGTTCCCCATTCCTTCTGCACTTTAATAAGTGAAATTTAATGATCAGAAGCTTTTTACACCCTTCAATGTTGACTCAGCCTTCCATCCTTCCGAGGTAGGTAAAATGAGGACCCAGATTGTTGGGGGCAATTAAGCTGACTTTGTAATAATGCCGCTTGGGGTGTGTGTGAAAGCCCTAATAAGCAGGCATATACATAGAATGAAGGCTACTGCTAAGCACATTGATTTGTGCTTTAGATTGTAGGCCGCCTTGAGTCTTCGGAGAAGGGTGGGATATAAATGGGATTTTAAAAAAGCGCAATAATAATAATAATAATAATAATAATAATAATAATAATAATAATAATAATAATAATAATAATAATAATAACAACAACAACCATCAAACATCCACATCTGCCCATCCCAGGTCCTTGGTAAGGACTCTATAGGTAGACAAAAATGCCAAATCCAGTCTGAACATCTGGCTGATTGTGTGATTATTATTATTGTTGTTGTTGGAAGGGACCTTGGAGGTCATCTAGTCCACCACCTGCTCAGGCAGGAAACCCTATTCCATTTCAGACAAATGGCTGTCTGGTCTCTTCTTGAAAACTTCCAGTGTTGGAGCATTCACAGCTTCTGGAGGCAGGTTGTTCCACTGGTTAATTGTCCTCACTGTCAGGAAGTTTCTCCTTAGTTCTAGGTTGCTTCTCTCCTTGATGAGTTTCCATCCGTTGCTTCTTGTCCTGCCTTCTGGCGCTTTGGAGAAGAGCTGGACTCCCTCTTATTTGGGGCAACCCCTGAGAGATTGGAAGACTGCTATCCTGTCCCCCCCCCCCCCGCGTCCTTCTCTTCATTAAACCAGACATACCCAATTCCAGCAACATATCCTTATACTTACTTATACTTTAAAGCTAGAAGTGTTAATCTGCTTCCTATTGATTTTTTTTAAGATAGCATTGTTTACGGAATTCTTTTTTGTTTTGAAGCAAACTGTATCTCAAGTTTACCTCCATGAAATATGTTGATTTCCTACAGGGTGTTGGGGTGAAAACTGGCTTCCCAGCGCCTGCACTCCTTAATTGCCAATTAGTGTTGGTTAGCGGCACCCCCGTGTGAAAGGGAAGCACCTGGCCATATTTGAGAGCAAAAACAGCAGTCAAAATCCAGAGGATTAAATCAACACCCACCCACCCACCCACCCACCCACCCACCCTCAAAAAAAACCAAGTACCTTTTTAATGATTATGAGGAAGAGGAAGAGGCAGGAAGCCTTGTGCCACTTGCAAGCGAGGCTGAAACAAAAGATCTGCAAATATCCCCGGCAGAAAAATTGCAATTCAGAAGGATCTTGAGTGATCCAGGAGGCCGTTGTAATTTCGAACGTGCTTTGGAATCATGCGTGCAGTTTTCTGCTCATCACAATACAGAAAAGATGTGGAGACTCTAGAAAGAGGGCAGAGAAGAGCAACAAAGAGGATTAGGGAACCGGAGGCTAAAACACATATATAACGGTTGCTGGAATTGGGTGTGTCTAGTTCAATGAAGAGAAGCACATCATAGCAGTCGTCCAATATTTCAGGGGATGCCACAAACAGGAGGGGATTGTCTTATTCTGTAGTCTAAGGCAGGGCTTTTCAACCTTTTCACCCATTGTACCACTTTTAGGATATGGCAACATCCGAGTACCCCCAGTCGCCTAGCAAGGTGTCAAAAACTTGATGACCAAAAACAAAAAAAGAGGAAAAAAGTGATGAAGTACAGGTAGTCCTCGACTTACAACAGTTCGCTTAGTGACTGATGGAAATTACAATGGCACTGAAAAAAGTGCCCCCCAAGCCACAGCCGAGCAAGACACCTGCCTGCCCGCCTGGCGGCGCTCTTCCTTCTGTCCGAGGTTTTCATTGTTGTGAGCATTTCTATTGAGGATTGGCAGTGGTAGGGGGGGCTGTTTGGTTTTTATTTCCCCCCCCCCCGCTCTGCTGGTTTTGGTCACTTCACATGAGCTGGGAGACTGTGACCATCATAAATATGAATCAGTTGCCAAGCATCCGAATGTAAATCACAAGACCCTGGAGATGCTGCAACATTCCAGCTGATCGGCGCTTCTTCTGGGCTCAGCAGATGTGCCAGGATCAGTGCCGAGCTCCAGCTGGAGCCTGGCGCTGATCCTGGTGCTTCTGCTGAGCCCTGACAGCCCTGAAGAAGCACCAATGTACCACAGGTGGTACCCGTACCACTGGTTGAAAAGCCCTGGTCTAAGGCATCAGAAGGCAGGACAAGAAATAATGGGTGGAAGCTTGTCCAAAAGCAATACAACCTAGAAGTAATAGTCTCTGGAGATTCTCAGTCACCCATGTCCTGGTTGTGCTTTTTTCAGGAGGCAACTGGACTTGCTTGTTTTTCCTTTGAAGACGTTTCGCTTCTCATCCCAGAAGCTTCTTCAGGTTCTGACTGTATGGTGGGGAAATGGAAGGATTTATATTCCTTGCAGACAGCTGCTCATTTGCATCCTTTTAGAGAGTCGTTGAGGCCACCTGGAGGTTTACCAACTGTGTCCTCAGGGTCACCTGAGTGGTGCAAATGGGCGGGGAGCCTTCTTGGAACCGCTGAAAGGACGGTGTGGTAGATTGGAGATAGATGGTGTCATATCCCTCCCACTCTGTTGAGAGAGGGCTGTTCAGTTTCGACCTAGATGGCCTCTTTGACCCCTCTTTCAAACCAAAGTTTGGTTTGCGATAGACACCATCTATCTCCAGTCTACCACACCGTCCTTTCAGCGGTTCCAAGGAGGCTCCCCACCCATTTGCACCACTCAGGGGACCCTGAGGACACAGGTAAACCTCCAGGTGGCCTCAACGACTCTCTAAAAGGATGCAAATGACTAGCTGTCTGCAAGGAGTATAAATCCTTCCCTTCCCCACCATCCAGTCAGAACCTGAAGAAGCTTCCGGGATGAGAAGCGAAACCTCTTCAGAGAAAAAGAAAAGTCCAGTTGCCTCTTGAAAAAGCACCTTTGGGACAACCTAGAAGTAAGGAGAAATTTCCTGACAATGAGGACAATTCATCGATGGAACGGCTTGCCTTCCGAAGTTGTGGGTGCTCCATCACTGGAGGTTTGTAAGAAGGGATTGGACAACCATTTGTCCATGATGGTATAAGGGACTGCTGCCTTGCTCAGTGGGCTGGATGAGATGATCTCCGTGGTCCCTTCCAGCCTCGTAATTCTACGTTCCTGAACATTTGAACGCACAGCCGCGTTTTGTGACTTTGTAGCTTGCATGCTTTTTTTTCCCCATGTGGCGCTGTAGGTTTGGCGTATCTGCTGTGGCAGACTCTCCTTTCTTGATGTAACGGGAAACTGGTCTCGTGGGGACAGCTGATCCTGTTAATTCTCCGTGTGCCGTGTTCCAAAAAGCTGCATTCCTCCAGCTACCTCTATCTGGCAAGCTTTGATTTCCCACCGCTGTTCCTAAAACGGCAAGGAAAGATGTTTGCCAACGTTGTGCAAAGTAGAAAGGACAGGAAGGTGGATTTAGTTCTGAAAAAGAAAAGAAAAAAATCCTACTGGGAACGGAGTGGCTTAGGTTACACAGCCATGCAGGGAAAGGTTAAAAAAATAAGAATTTGTAGAAAAATAGGTCAAGGAGATGGGGATTAAATCTAAGCACACTCCAAATAAACACAGCTGGAACCAAACTGAGCTCAGAAAAAAAAACACCTTCAAATATACAGAAGGCTACCGATTACTAAGTCCCCGAATTACAACTGCAGTTGAGCCCAGAATTTATGAGAAAGTTGTTAAGTGAGTTTTGCCCAGTGGTGGGATTCAAATACCTGAACAACTGGTTCTCTTATTGGATGCTGGCCTGGGCCTCCGAGGCCTAGAACGGACTTCCGGAAGTGGCGTCCATGCACTTTCAGTGGGCCGTTCTAGGCCTGGGAAGCCTCCTCCCGGCCTCCGAGGCCTAGAACGGACTTCCAGAAGTGGCATCCATGCACTTCTGGCGGGCTGTTCTAGGCCTGGGAAGCCTCCTCCCGGCCTCCGAGGCCTAGAACAGACTTCCGGAAGTGGCATCCATGCACTTCTGGCGGGCCGTTCTAGGGCTGGGAAGCCTCCTCCTGACCTCCGAGACCTAGAACGGACTTCCGGAAGTGGCATCCATGCACTTCTGGCGGGCTGTTCTAGGCCTGGGAAGTCTCCTCCTGGCCTCCGAGGCCTAGAACAGACTTCCGGAAGTGGCATCCATGCACTTCTGGCGGGCCGTTCTAGGGCTGGGAAGCCTCCTCCTGACCTCTGAGACTTAGAATGGACTTCCGGAAGTGGCATCCATGCACTTCTGATGGGCCATTCTAGGCCTAGGCCTCCGAGGCCTAGACTGGACTTCCGGAAGCAGTTTGCATTCGGCCAGTTCTCCAAATTCAGCAAAATTTAGCTATGGGTTCTACTGAACCAGTGCAAACCAGCTGAATCCCACCACTGATTTTGTCCCAGTTTGCTGGCTAAGGCATTCTGGGAGTTGAAGTCCACAAGTCTTAAAGTTGCCAAGTTTGAAGACCCCCGCCCTAGGGCCTGGGCCACAATCTGGCTTGCTTTGCCCACACGCTGACTACAAACCGAGCAATTTGTGGAACAGTTAATTGCACAGAATGAATCCAAATGAAAAGATTGGGTTTGCAGAGCGACAAGGATCCGCGAGAGAGTTTGGCAAACCATCACCCGCAAATCCCTTTCATGGCACCAGTCGACCGAATCAGCCATCAGAAAGGCCACAATTTGAGCCCAAAATTCCTGCTGCTAAACGAGACAGATGTTGAAGTGTGCTTTGCCCCATTTTACGACCTTTCTAGCCACGGTCGTTAAGTGAATCTGGCTTCCCCCTGTTGACTTTGCTTGTCAGAAGGCCCCCAAAGGGGATCACGTGACCTGCTAAACATCATAAATGCGAGTCAGCTTCCAAGCGTCTTAATTTTGACCCTGGGGATGCTGCGACAGTCACTAAACAAACGGTTGTAAGTCGAGGACTGCCTGTATTGTATTTATGTCGTTAGATTTTTATACAGTTTTACCTTATCGTACTGTAAGCCGTCCAGAGTTATGGTATGATAAGATGGCTGGCTGATGAGTTTTAAAAATAAATAAATAAATTGTATGTCGCATTACAGATTTCTCGGTTAGCTCTGCTCCGCTGCACTCAGAGGCAGCCTTTTGGGATTGGGGGGAGGGGGGAAGGGGGGAGATGAAGAACAGCATTATTGGAATGCAACCTGCCGTGCAGACTTAATTAAAATTCACTTCTAAATATACTGATTCTGTGGCTTTAAAAATAGCCCTGGATTTTTTTTCCTTCTATCCCTTCTTGATGAGTCTCAGTTACTGCACAGGTGTAGCAGAGAGGCAGGAGATGCATTTAAGTTAATTGCAGGGCTGAATGTTTCACCTCTCCACTGGGGGGGGGCGGGAAGAAAAAGAAAAAAAGAATCAACCAAGCTGTTCAGGTAGTCCTCGACGTACGACCCCAACTGAGGCTGAAATTTCTGTTGCTAAGCGAGGCAGCTGTTAAAACGAGTTTTGCCCAACCTTCGGCTCAAGGTTAACTCACCCTTCTGTCCTTCCAAGGTCGGTAAAATGAGGACCCAGATTGTCGGAGGGCAAGAGGCTGACTCTGCAAACCGCTTAGAGAGGGCTGTGAAGCGGTATATAAGTCTGAGTGCTATATCCATCAATCCATCCATTCATCCATCCATCTTGGAATAGAATAGAATAGAATAGAATAGAATAGAATAGAATAGAATAGAATAGAATAGAATAGAATAGAATAGAATAGAATAGAATAGAATAGAATAGAATAGAATAGAATAGAATAGAATAGAATAGAATAGAATAGAATAGAATAGAATAGAAATACAGACTAGAACAGAAATACAGACTAGGCTAGGCTAGATTAGTCTAGGCTAGATTAGTCTAGACTAGACTAGACTAGACTAGACTAGACTAGACTAGACTAGACTAGAATAGAATAGAATAGAATAGAATAGAATAGAATAGAATAGAATAGAATAGAATAGAATAGAATAGAATAGAATAGAACAGAAATACAGACTAGAACAGAAATACAGAACAGAATAGGATAGGATAGGATAGGATAGGATAGGATAGGATAGGATAGGATAGAATAGAATAGAATAGAATAGAATAGAATAGAATAGAATAGAATAGAATAGAATAGAATAGAACAGAATAGAAATACAGACTAGAACAGAAATACAGACTAGACTAGACTAGACTAGACTAGACTAGACAATAATAATAATAATAATAATAATAATAATAATAATAATAATAATAATAATAATAATAATAATAATAATAATAATAATAATAATAATAATAATAATAATAATTTTATTTGTATACCGCCTTTCTCCCGAAGGACTCAGGGCGGTGAACAAGGCAAACATATAAAAATACAAGAATACAAAAATTAAAAGAGATTAAACAAGATGCCCAAAAGCTTACAACAATAAGTTAAAATACATTAAAACAATAATAAAACCCAAACCCAGCACCCATCAGGCCAGGCCGGCTTGTTCGAACAAGTAGGTCTTCAGATCGCGTCGGAAGGAGCAAAGGTCGGGCGCCGTCCGGAGCTCGACCGGCAAACGATTCCATAAATCCGGCGCGCCCACAGACAATAGAATAGAATAGAAAATAGAATAGAAATACAGAATAGAACAGAACAGCAGAACAGAATAGAATAGAATAGAATAGAATAGAATAGAATAGAATAGAATAGAATAGAATAGAATAGCAGAGTAGGAAGAGGTTTAGGTGACCGCAGGACACTGCAACCAAGATAAATACAAGCCAATGGCCAAGCCTCCGAATTTTGATCACGTGACCACTGGGATGCTGTCATGGGCATAGGTACGAGGACTGGTCGTAAGTGTGAAAAATGGTTGTGCCACTTTTTTTTGGTACCGTTGTAATTTTGAATTATTGCAGTTTGGTCTGTTTTAAATCACAATTTGGTGACCAGTCAACATTTCTCCGATTCATTAAAATGCTAAGCAGAGAAAGCTGACCGCGATAACTTCCCCTCAATACGTAGGGGGTGGATTCAGGTCAAAGGGGTCTTTTTTCCCAATTACACGCATTAAAACTACAAACGAGTTGACACATTAATACCAATATTGAATTAAGGGACGGATTAACGGGATGAATATTAATGTCCTGCTGATATTATTAAATTAGCATGTTAATATAATTAATAGCAATGCCCACCGATCGGATATTTAATCATTTCTCCTTTCTGACAAGTTGATAATTACAACTGTTAAAACCGCGGCTAAGATTTGGGCGGTTTGAGGCCCCCGAAGTCGGTTTTCCCGGCTTTAAACTATGATTTACAAACTAGTTTACGGTCCCTTGTGGGAACCCAGCCAGGGTGGAAAAAAAATTACCTCAAAGAGGTCTAAAATCATTGCCCTCCACTTTTAAATAACTACTAGTAGAGGCGTCTTTTATTAGGCCCTGTTAACCTTTGGCAAGAGCTGGTGGCTTCCCCAGATAGTTCAGACAGCAGTTAAATAACATAATTTCCATCGCTGTTTCCAGGCGGTCCTCGCCTTACGACCTCAGCTGAGCCCAAAAATTCCCTTCGCTAAGCGAGACAGTTGTTAAGTGAGCCTCGCCCCATTTTACAACCTTTCCCGCCACAGTTGTTAAGCGAATCACTGCAGCTATTAAGTTAGTAACATGGTTGTTAAGGGAGTCCAGCTTCCCCCTTGACTTTGTTTGTCAGAAGGTCGCAAAAGGGGAAAACACACGACCCCCGGGACACCGCGACCGTCGTAAATATGAGTCAGTTGCCAAGCGTGTCTGAATTTTTGATAATGTGAAGCTGCGGAATGCTGCAACGTTCGTAAGTGGGGGGAAACGGTCATACGACGCTTTTTTCAGTGTCGTCATTTTGAACGGCCGCTAAACGAATGGTCATAAGTCGAGGACTGCCTGTAAAGGTAGTCCTCAACTTACAACCACAACTGAGCCCAAAATTCCCATTGCTAAGCAAGACAGATGTTAAGTGAGCGTGGCCCCATTTTGCAACCTTTCTTGCCAGAGCTGTTAAGTGAATCGCAGTTAAGCATTTTTACATCAGTAACCAGTCGTTAAGTCAATCTGGATTCCCGCTTGTCTGAAAGTGGCAAAAGGGGATCACGTGACCCGGGGACCCTACAAATATGAGGTAAATATGTGGCAGTTGCCCAGCGTCTAAATTTTGATCACGTGACCCTGGGGAATGCTGCAGCGGTCGTTAAGTGTGAAAAATGGTCCTAAGTCACTTTTTTTCAGGGCTGTTCTAACTTTGAGCGGTCCCTAAATGAACAGCTGTAAGTCGAGGACTAAGTTTAGCCCAATGTTCTGACGTTGAGAAAGATGACTGGACTTCAGCTCCCAGAATTCTCTAGCCAACAGCCAACAGCTGGGGAATTCTGGGAGCTGTAGTCCCCATACGAATGAAGGCGAATATACGTGTCTCAGGATAATGGGATAAAGTCAAGAAATCCACATATCTGAAAATTGCATTGTTCGAAAAAAACACTGCTCTAAATAATTTTTCATTTGCCTTTGAAAACCAAGAGTCAGATTCTCCAGGCACGAAGATGCTTTAGCTGGATATATTTCTAACAGATCCTTCCCAATCTAGTCAAAGGAGTAGAAATCAAAGTTTTAGTTGAATATTTGCTCGGTTTTTTAACCACGTGTGAGAGAGACCGTCCTTTTTTCAGCAGCGTGGTCACTTCAGACAGTGGTTAAATGCACGGTTGAAGACGCATTTATTTGAACAAGCCGGCTTGGCCTGATGGGGGACGGGTTTGGGTTTTATTGTTATTTTAATATATGTATTTAATGTTTTAGCTTGGGCATATGTTTAATTCTTTTTTAACTTTTATATTTTTGTATTTTTACATGTTTGCCCTGTTCACCGCCCTGAGTCCTTCGGGAAAGGGCGGTATACAAATAAAATTATTTATTTTATTTAAGTCAACCTATTGTTGGTGAAGGCAGCTCTTCAGGCTGCTGCAAGTTTCGGCTGCCCTCAACACTGTGACAGAGCTGCCTGCGAACTCTCTCAAAGGCAATTTATGGACCTTGGCAAGCCAGAAGCAACAGCGTCTTAATTAATGGCCATTTCTACACAGTCGGTTCCTGATGGGGGGGGGAAGATACCGGGCGCCACTCTCTTGCGCTAAAAATAATGGTTTTGACTTGTACTCCCATCACTGGCGCTCTGCAGCCGAGCCCGGCTTTCAGCCGGGTGCCCTGCGTGGCGCCTGGTGGCAGAGCAGATCTAAAATTAAGCACATTGTCAGCTTTTCTGCCTTCACCCAGGGGAAAGGGCAAGATGGCGTGTTCATCCCTTAATGGAAATAAATGGACTCTCTTTGCTTGTTGTTCTTCTCAAGGAAGAGGGGGGGAAGAGAGACAGATTGTTTTCTGTCATCGTTTAAATCCCTGTGGTTTTTTTTTCCAAACTGGGCAAGCTAAAGAGGGGTGGACTTCAATTCCCAATTTCCTCAGCCTGTGGGCTTTAAAATGGGGGAACCTCAACTGCCAGAATTCCTCAGGCAGTAAGGGGAACGGCTGAGGAATTCTGGGAGTTGAAGTCCACTCAGTTGAAAGCATGACTGGCTGGGGAAATTCTGGGAACTGAAGTTCGCCCATCTTAAAGGATGCAGGCTGAGGAATTCTGGGAGTTGAAGCCCACCCCTTTTAAAGCACAAAGGCCGAGGAATTCTGGGAGTTGAAGTCCACCTATCTCAAAGCATGGCTGGCTAGGGAATTCTGGGAGTTGGTCCACCTATCTCAAAGCATGGCTGGCTAGGGAATTCTGGGAGTTGAAGTCCACCTATCTCAAAGCATGGCTGGCTAGGGAATTCTGGGAGTTGAAGTCCACCTATCTCAAAGCTTGGCTGGCTGGGGAATTCTGGGAGTTGATGTCCACCTATCTGAAAGCATGACTGGCTGGGGAATTCTGGGAGTTGATGTCCACCTATCTGAAAGCATGACTGGCTGGGGTATTCTGGGAGTTGAAGTCCACCCATCTTAAAACACACAGGCTGAGGAATTCTGGGAGTTAAAGTCCACCTATCTCAAAGCATGGCTGGCTGGGGTATTCTGGGAGTTGAAGTCCACCCATCTTAAAGCACACAGGCTGAGGAATTCTGGGAGTTGAAGTCCACCTATCTCCAAGCATGGCTGGCTGGGGTATTCTGGGAGTTGAAGTCTACCTTATCTCAAAGCATGACTGGCTGGGGTATTCTGGGAGTTGAAGTCCACCCATCTTAAAGCACACAAGCTGAGGAATTCTGGGAGTTGAAGTCCACCTATCTCAAAGCATGGCTGGCTGGGGTATTCTGGGAGTTGAAGTCTACCTTATCTCAAAGCATGACTGGCTGGGGTATTCTGGGAGTTGAAGTCCACCCATCTTAAAGCACACAAGCTGAGGAATTCTGGGAATTGAAGTCCACCTGTCTCAAAGCATGGCTGGCTGGGGAATTCTGGGAGTTGAAGTCCACTCCTCTTCAACTTGCCGAGTTTTTGAAAAACTCGCCTTAAACTCTTACCAATTTTTCAAATATTCTTCAGAAACCTTCTGAAAGAGTTGAAGAGAAGTCAAGATGGCTGGCTACCCAATCAAAGCTCAGCCCCTTTTTAATGCATACCGGTAGCAGTTGATTTACAACAGGAGTAACCGAAGTTTACAACACCATTGAAAAAAAGGGTCTTCTGACCAACTTCCTGGCTTAGCAACAGAAAACATGGCCCTCGGTTCTTGTCGTAAGTTGAGGACTGCCTGTCCCGACGTTCCTAATTATTAAAATGAAGAAATAATAAGCGATTATCGTTGGATAGGGACGCGGTGGCTCAGTGGGTTAGGACGCTGAGCTTGTCGATCGGAAGGTCGGCAGTTTGGCGGGTCGAATCTCGAGTGCCGCGTAACAGAGTGAGCGCCTGTTACTCGTCCCAGCTTCTGCCAACCTAGCAGTTCGAAAGCACGTAAAAATGCAAGTAGAAAAATAGGGAACACTCCGGTGGGAAGGTAACAGCGTTCCGTGCGCCTTTGGCGTCTAGTCATGCCGGCCACATGACCACGGAGACGTCCTCGGACAAGCGCTGGCTCTTCGGCTTTGAAACGGAGATGAGCACCGGCCCCTAGAGTCGGAAACGACTAGCACGCATGTGCGGGGGAACCTTTACCTTTACCTATCGTTGGATAATTCATATTGGTTAACCTGTGTCCGAGCCCTGAATAAATTTTGCAGCCCTTTGGGGAAAAGAAAAACAATCCAGCTTTCTTTGGAAGCGTGCCCCCCCACCGCTAAACAGGGCCACGCCCACAATGGGGGTGCCATTTTGAGAATGTGATCGTAAGACGGCTCTCGCAACAGGCCCACCGGCTCCGAAATTGACCCGCGTAGAGTGGATTTGGGAATGAATGCAAAAATATAGTCGCTCCAGATATTGCTGTTTCATTTTAATCTGGGGCTGTCAGCCCGAGAGGCTTGGTTTTCAATTTTCTTGGCAGGAAATTGCTGGAAAAACCAACTTCTTTTGGGCATGATGTACAGTGTCTTCTCGGTGGAATTGGCCCTTTCCGACGCCTGCGATAATATTAGAGAGACAGCTGTGAAACTATTTTTATAGCTTTTTCACTCGCGGATCAGGCTCATCGCTGAAGGACTGTTAAACCCAGTATGCTTTTAATGCGCCTAAAATCCTCCGTTTGCATCTTGCTCGCCAAGTGCGACCCAAACAGTGGGGATGTTTGCAGGACACAATAAACTGTGATATCGTTGTTTAGCGAAAGTCAGGAGCGCTGTGTGAATGCATCCTTTTGGCGGATTCAAGCATTGGGAGGGTTTTTTTTTTCCCCAACCAGAGGAAGAACTGATGTGCTTTGTGATGGGCGAAAAAGAGAATTTGCCCACACGGGGGGAAAGAATTGTGGTCTGCTTTGCCCACCCCAGCTGTAAAGAAGTCTGCCAGAGCATAGAGACAGCGAGCTAGAGTGGCTTCTATAGAAACCGGTCTAGGAACACCTCTGTGGTAGCGTGGCAGAATAAGTAGTCCTTAACTTAAGACTGGTCACTAAACAGACACACACACCCCCAAAAAAGGTATTTGTGATCCATTTTCAACGGCACTGAATACATTTTAATTCATTGACGTCCTTTTTGCAGCGTCCCGTAGTCATGTCACCCACAGTATTTGACATTTTTGCCCCCAATTGGAATTTACATCTGGCTTCAGGCAAAAATGATCCATAGCGAGCAATGGATTGACCGTAGCATTCGTTTTACAATGGCCACATTTGCTTAATGACCCCCTGCAAGAAAAGGTTATAAAAGTGGGTTTCGGGGATGCAATGACCCACTTATGACTGAGGCAGTTTATGACCATAGTGGGACAGCTCTATTATGGTCGTATGTTGAGGACTATCTGTCCCCTATGGTCAGCTGAATCCACCAGGCTGGCAGGTTGCTGATGCCAATTGCATATTGCAGACAGACAAATCCAAGTGTTTGAGCAATGAACAAACCTTGGTAATATCTAAGGAGCTTCCACGAACAAAGTGGTCAAAGCATCTGAGAGCCAGATAAGAAGGAAGGAATGGAGGATCATTAAAGAGAGAAAGCAACCTGGAACTAAGGAGAAATTTCCTGACAGTCAGAACAATTAACCAGTGGAACTACTTGCCTCTGGAAGTTGTGGGCTCTCCAACACTGGAAGTGTTTAAAAAGGGATTGGAAGACATTTGTCCAGAATAGCATAGGGCCTCCTGCTTGAGCAGAGGGTTGGACTAGAAGACCTCCAAGGTCCCTTGAAACTCTGCTTTTCTGTTCTGCCCCAAAGAAGAGGGGGTCATCCTATTCTCCAAAGCCCCTGAAGGTAGGACAAGAAGCAACGGATGCAAACTAATCAAGGAGAGAAGAAGCAACCTAGAACTACGGGAGAAACTTCCTGACAGTCAGAACAATTAACCGGTGGAACTACTTGCCTCCAGAAGTTGTGGATGCTCCATCACTGGAGATTTTTAAGAAGAGACTGGACAGCCATTTGTCTGAAACGGTATAGGGTCTCCTGCCTGAGCTGGGGGTCGGACTAGAAGACCTCCAAGGTCCCTTCCGATTTCTGCAATTCTGTTATTCTTCAGGACTAGTCGTTAGCTTGGAGGGTCAGTTTCACAGACATGCAGGATGATGTCTATGGAGATTGTCAGTCACCCAGGTCAGGGTTGTCCCAAAGATGCTTTTTCAGGAGGCAACTGGACCTTTTCCTTTGAAGTTGTTTCGCTTCTCATCCAAGAAGCTTCTTCAGCTCTGACCAGACGGTGGCGAAGGGAAGGATTTATACTCCTTGCAGACAGCTGGTCGTTTGCATCCTTTTAGAGGGTCCTTGAGGCCACCTGGAGGATTACCTGTGTCCTCAGGGTCACCTGAGTGGTGCAAATGGGCGTGGAGCCTTCTTGGAACCGCTGAAAGGATGGTGTGGTAGACTGGAGATAGATGATGTTGTATCCCTCCCCCTCTGTTGAGGGAGGGCTGCTCAATTTTGACATAGATGAGGGTAATAATAATAATAATAATAATAATAATAATAATTATTATTATTATTATTATTATTATTATTATTATTATTATTATTATTATTATTATTATTATTATTATTATTATTATTATTATTAGTTGGAAGGGACCTTGGAGGTCTTCTAGTCCAACCCCCTGCTCAGGCAGGAAACCCTATACCATTTCGGACAAATGGCTGTCCAGTCTCTTCTTAAAAACTTCCAGTGTTGGAGCATTCACTGCTTCTGCAGGCAGGTTGTTCCACTGGTTAATTGTCCTCACTGTCAGGAAGTTTCTCCTTAATTCTAGGTTGCTTCTCTCCTTGATTAGCTTCCATCCATTGCTTCTTGTCCTGCCTTCGGCGCTTTGGAGAAGAGCTTGACTCCCTCTTCTTTGGGGCAGGCCCTGAAATACTGGAAGACTGCTATCATGTCTCTTCCTCATCCTTCTCTTCATTAAACTGGATATACCCAATTCCTGCAGCCGTTCTTCATATGTTTTAGCCTCCAGTCCCCTGATCATCTTTGTTGATCTCTGCCCTCTTTCTAGAGTCTCAACAAAGAGGCCATCTAGGTCAAAATTGAACAGCCCTCTCTCTGCAAAGGGGGAGAGATACGACATCACCTGTCTCCAGTCATATTCAACTTTGTGACCCCATGGACCATCGCAAACCAGCCTTTCCCCACCCGCCATCCTCCATCATGTCCCGGAGTTTTCCCAAATTCACGTTCATTTCACCATTGACCCTGTCTAGCCATCTCCCCCTCTGCCATCCCTTTGTCCTTTGGCAATCTGTCTTCTCCAACATCAGAGTCTTTTCCAAGGAGCCTTCCCATTTGGTGGTCAGAATATTTGAGCTTCAGCTGCAGGAACTGTCCTTCCACAGAAAACCTTCAATTTACCTTTCCTGGAATCCAAAAGCTGCATCTCCAACTCTCTCTCTCTCTCTCTCTCTCTCTCCCTCCCTCCCTCCCTCCCTCCCTCCCTCCCTCCCTCCCTCCCTCCCTCTCTCTCTCTCTCTCTCTCTCTCTCTCTCTCTCTCTCTCTCTCTCTCTCTCTGATGTCCGCCTTGGTTCTAGAAGAGTCACGGAAGTTTCCAAACTCCCGCGATTCATTCCCCGACACTTTTTCTCATCCCCGCCACCAGCTCTGGAATTCAGTGGCACATGGTACATTATCCAAAAAGCACGTGGCTCTTTTCCTTTTGTTACATAAAAGTGCATTTGTTAAAAAGCCTAATTATGGAACATGAGCGGCGGTTACACAGTGTGAAAACAGATTGCTCGAAGCATTAGATAGCAAAATTGTACACTTTACCTGCCATTCGATCTTAAGAGAGTTTGGATGGTGGGTTTGGTCTTTGTATTCAATAAGACGCCCAAAATCAATTTTGCATCCGGTAGCCACAGGGCCTCTGAGCGTCTTTTCCATTTGTGTGACAGTGTGTTTAAAAAACCTGGGGGATAGAGGAACATAAAACAATAGAGTTGAGAGGGACTTTGGAGGTCTTCTCGTCCAACCCCCTGCTCAGGCAGGAGACCCCATACCATGGCAGATAAATGGTTGTCCAGTTTTTTCTTGAAAGCCTCCATTGATGGAGCATTCACAACTTCTGGAGGTGGGTTGTTCCACTGGTTAGTTGTTCTCCCTGTCAAGAAATTTCTCCTTAGTTCTAGGTTCCTTCTCTCCTTGATTAATTTCCACCTGTTGCTTCTTGTTCTGGCTTCAGGGGCTTTGGAGAAGAGCTTGACTCCCTCTTCTTTGGGACAATCCCTGAGAGATTGGAAGACTGCTATCATGCCCCCCCTCGTCCTTCTCTTCATTAAACTAGACCTACCCAATTCCTGCAACTGTTTTTTGTATGTTTTAGCCTCCAGTCCCCTGATCATCTTTGTTGCTCTTCTCTGCACTCTTTCTAGAGTCTCAACATCTTTTTTACATCTTGGTGACCAAAACCGGATGCTGTATTCCAAGTGTGGCCTTATCAAGGCATTGTAAAATGGTATTAACACTTCTTTGGGGCAGCCCCTTAAATATTGGAAGACTGTTATCATGTTTCTCCCCCCCCCCCCGTCCTCTTTTCATTAAAGTAGACATACCCAATTCCAGCAACCGTTCTTTGTATGTTTGAGCCTCCAGTCCCCTGATCATCTTTGTTGCTCTTCTCTACACTCTTTCTAGAATCTCAACATCTTTTTGATATCATGGTGACCAGAACTGGATGCAGTATTCCAAGCGTGGCCTTACTAAGGCTTTGTAAAGCGGTATTAATACTTCACATGATCCTGATTTTATCTCTCTGTTTATGCAACCAAGGATTGCATTGGCTTGTTGCTGCACACTGTTGGCTCATATTTGAGTGACTGTCCATTGAGGCTCTGGGTTCCCTCGCACAGTTACTGGCATTAAGTAACTGCGAGAGGGGATGCGTGCTTCAAACGTAACATAAAATGCACAAAGCTTTTTGCTCTGGAAAGTGTTTCATTGCAAGGAATTGGGGCACTTGTTACGTTCAGTGGTGCCATGTTTTAAAAATAAGCAAAGCCTATTCACGGCGAACAGAAGGCAAGCAACATTCCTAAACATCGGCGGCAGTTTTTAAGAAATAGCGCCGTGGAACAGATTTAGATTCTTAAGAAGAAATTAATGTTGCAATGAAACACCCTTAAATGGCATTGTATTATTTCAAGGAAGGAAAAAATCTTCCTTTGAATTGGAGCAGCCGGCGTCTTCACTGGTCCGATGCAATTACCGTCATCTGTAAAATACGATGTTTTCATATATTTTTTTCTTTAAAGTGCCATAAAATCAATTTTACGATCCAGTTTTTCTACCTTTGCAAGGTGCTTGAGGCAGACAGTTTGATGATGCTCTTTACTAAACCAACAGGGAACAAAAAGTCCCAAAATGGTTTTATAGTTGCCGTAACAAGAACTGAGGGCAGATTTAAACCAATTCTTCCCTTGTCGTTAGCGATAGTCCTCGACCTATGACGGTAGCGGAGCTTGGAATTAACAGCTACCCTGGTGGTCCTTGACTTACAGCCACACTGGAGCCCAGAATCCATGTTGCTGAGTGAGAAAATTGGTGAAGTGCGTTTTGCCCCCATGTTACGACTTTTCTGGCGGCGTTTCTTAAGTGAATCGCTGCCGTTGTTAAATGAGTAACACCGTTGTAAAGTGAATCTGGCTTCCCCCATCGACTTTGCTTGTCAGAGGTTCGCAAAAAGGGATCACGTGACCCCCGGGGGGGGGGAAATGTTGCAACGGTCATAAATACGAGTCAGTTGCCACCCATCCGAGGAGGAATTAATTTCCTGATAGCGAGAACAATTAATCAGTTAATTAAACAATTAAACAATGATTCCACAACTTTTGGGTGCCCCACCGCTGGAGATTTTCTAGAAGAGATTGGGCAGTCATTGGTCCAGAATTGTGTAGGGTCTCCTGCTTGAGCAGGGGGTTGGACTAGATGACCTCCAAGGTCCCTTCCAACTCTGATATTCTTTTGTTCGACTCTCTTCTGACAATCTCAGCCACAACGGAATGCAAGTAATTCTGTTCTCCGAAGGGGCACCGCCAGAGGAGCGGTGACCATTTTCTAGAGGAAACCTAGTCACAAAAGTGTCTCTTTCTATTTCAGTTGTTACAGGACAGAAAATGGAGGTAACACAACTTCCGGAAACCGTATCGGTGAACGCTGGAGACAGCCTCACTCTACAGTGTACATTGACTGGAGCAAATTTACCCGGAGGCGTGCGGTGGTTCAAAGGGCTGGACAGAAACCAGCCCCCCATTTACAGCGATACGCAAGTTGCTTCCAACCGCGGGGTGAGGCTGGTCCCAGGATCCAACATGGACTTCAGCATCAACATCTCAAACATCCGTCCTGAAGATGCCGGGACCTACTATTGCGTGAAGTTCAGGGCAGGGGCCCCAGAGAGAGAACTGACTTCGGGGAAAGGCACTCTGGTCTCCGTAATTGGTAGGTGGCCCACCCACTTGCTCTTTGGGGGTGGGGGGAGATGTTCCCAGTCAACCGAGAGACATGTGGGTGTAAATCCCATGTTCTGAAGTTGAGTCTCTCCAACCAAACACAGTCTTGTAGCTTCCCATGTTATCTTTGAGGAACGTCAACTGATATCTCTCTCTACTTTCTCCTTCAGCCAAGCCATCCCAGCCTGCGGTTCGTGGCCCCACAAGAAGAATCACGGCGGGGTCTCGGGCCGCCTTCAACTGCTCCACAGAGGGATTTTCCCCCCGAGAGATCACAGTCAGCTGGTTGAAGGACGGGAAAAAGATACAGGCTGCCCAGACCATCATCCTGAATTCGGATGGAACAGAGAGCATCTCGTACCGAGCGGAGAGCACAGTGGACATCCTGCTGGAGCAAGGAGATGTGAGGTCTCAGCTGACCTGCCAGATCCAACACAGATCGTTGAATGGTCCTCTCCAGCAGGCCTTCCCGCTCGGTGATGTCCTAAGAGGTAGGTGAGCTCTGCGTTGCAGAGAGGGACAAGTAAGGTTCTACATTTAGGCAGGAAAAATCAAATGCACAGGTATAGTATAGGGGGTACCTTGCTCGATAGTAGTAACTGTGAGAGGGATCTCGGAGTCCTAGTAGACAATCACTTCAATATGAGCCAGCCGTGTGCTGCAGCTGCCAAAAAAGCCAACACAGTGCTAGGCTGCATTAACAGAGGGATAGAATCAAGATCACGTGAAGTACTAATACCACTTTACAAGGCCTTGGTAAGGCCACACCTGGAATACTGCATCCAGTTTTGGTCACCACGATGTAAAAAAGTTGTCGAAACTCTAGAAAGAGTACAGAGAAGAGCAACAAAGATGATTGGGGGACTGGAGGCTAAAACATATAAGGAACGGTTGCTGGAATTAGGTATGTAATGAAGAGAAGGACAAGAGGGGACATGATAGCAGTGTTCCAATATCTCAGGGGCTGCCCCACAGAAGAGGGAGTCAAGCTATTCTCCAAAGCTCCTGAAGGCAGGACAAGAAGCAACGGATGGAAACTAGTCAAGGAGAGAAGCAACCTAGAACTAAGGATAAACTTCCTGACAGTTAGAACAACTAACCAGTGGAACAACCTGCCTCCAGAAGTGGTGAATGCTCCATCACTGGAGGATTTTAAGAAGAGACTGGACAGCCATTTGTCTGAAATGGTATAGGGTTTCCTGCCTCAGCAGGGGGTTGGACTAGATGACCTCCAAGGTCCCTTCCAACTTATTATTATTAAGGCCGCGGAGTCTGGACCTGGTAGAGGGCCCTCCGTGGCAGAGGGAAGACACCAGGCAAAGCTAGGTTCTCGTCCCACGGAAGCCCACTGAAACCAACCCTCTTTCTCAGCCCAACCTGCCTCCCAGGCCTGTGGGTACTGGGAGTGGGTCTTTAGAAAGACCTTCCACCTCTGGCTCTTTCCCCAGGGACTTGGGTCAAGTTGAGTAGAGCTCCCAAGTGGTGAGATATATTTTAATCCTGATTGTCCCGGAATTGTTTCACTTTGCTTTAGTGGTGTGCTCTGATTTTCCTTTGTATTTTTGCTCCGTGATTTTGCACGCTGCCCAGAGTCTAATGATTTGAGTTGGTTGGCCAAATACATTGTCATGATTTAAAGGCTAATCAGCTGATGCAGTGTAATATAAGGTGGATGATGCAATGATAGGAATGGCTCAGCAGGGTCTGCGTCCCTTTAGGAGCCTGAGTATAAAAGAGAAGGCCCTGCTGGAGTGTGTCTCTCTCTCGTCCGTTTCCTGCTGTAACTGCTGTGTGTTGGAGTTTGCTATATTACCATGTGTATGTATATTGTTCCTGGTGTATGATATTGCAGATAGTGTAAAATAAACCACCATTTAATACAGACCACTGTTACTGTGTTTACTCCTGGGTTATCTCAGTGCAATAAGACTTTGCATGCTCTGACATACACTCAGTCCTCAACTTACAACTGTTCATTCAGTGACCGTTCAAGGTTACAACAGCACTGGAAAAAAGTGACTTATGACCTTTTTCCCCCCCACTTACGATTCTTGCGACATCCCCAGGGTCACGTGATCAACATTCAGAGGCTTGGCAACTGGCATGTACTTATGACGGTTGTAGTGTCCCGGGGTCACGGGATCCCCTTTGGCGACCTTCTGACAAGCAAAGTCGAAGGGGAAGCCAGATTCCCTTAACAACCGTGTGGCTAAGTTCACAACTGCAATGATTCGCTTGCTGTGGCAAGAAAACGTCGTAAAATGGGGCCAAACGTGAACAACTGCCTTGCTTAGCAAGGGAAACTTTGAACTCAGTTGTGGTTGTAAGTTGAGGACTACCTGTGTATGTCACAGAAAGAAGGTGTGTGGGGGAAGCTGACACCCAAACGAACGGCAGGATAAAAAAACCAATTTAGGTATCTAAAAATCTGCCTTATGTAAACAAACGAGGCTAGAGGTTTGCTGAAAACTGAACGGAGTTCTTTCTTTTGTTCTTTGTTCATAGCGTTAAAATTCTGATCTTGGGCTTCCTGCAATCCTTTCGACCTGCAGCTCAAGTATCCAAAGAAATGTCCAGGGTTGTTTTCATTTCTGAAAAGCTTACTGTTTATTGACTACATGACCTGGTATTGGGCAAAGTAAAACTAACTCCAAAATCCCAAGGCATCAATCAGACCGTAGCACATTAACAATGACATTCCCAGCCGAACTCCCCAGATGTCCACGTAGCTCATGTAAACAAGTTCTCTTTGTTATGGGAACCGTCTGCTATCTTCTTCACACCTGCTAGAATGTCCTTGAAAGGTTTCCAGGCACCCGACTCTCGGGAAACCTCCGTGGAGGTGGAGAGCTTTCATTTCCCTAACTAACTCAGTCGAAAGCAACACCTCACCTCCCCTTACTCTAGGGCCACAGGTGGCACACAGAGCCCTCTCTGTGGGCTCGCGCGCCGTTGCCCCAATCCTAGGCCTTCAAGCTGGGTTTTATAAAACCTTTTCGCTTTAGGCCTCCACTACTGTGTGCCCCCCCCGCCAAAAAAGGTTCAATCAATCAATTTCAATGTCTCGCGGGGAAATAAAAGCTCTCGCAAAGTTGGGATTGATTGATTGGACTTTTTAGTCCTACCCAGTCTGCCGTTACCACTGTGACCACGCCCCCCAATGGGCCACACCCACCCAATGGGCCACGCCCACCCGGCACCCGACCACACATAAGTGGGTTTTGGGTTGCAGTTTGGGCACTCGGCCTCTAAAAGGTTCGCCATCACTGCTCTAAGGGCAAGATGCAAACAGAGAGGCACTTAGCTGTCCAATTTTCACTCTGGACATGCTGCCCCCTCGGCAGAAGAATGGATCTGAAAAAAATAATAACCAGGATTGCGTTCAGAGAACCTACATGTTCCCCCAGTGCCACAATGGGAGACAGAAAGACTTAGTTTCTAGGCAGGAGCCGTGAGTTTGTAGCTCTTCTGACTGATCTCTTCGGCTTTCTTTGCTCATATTCATAATAATAAAGTTGGAAGGGACCTTGGAGGTCATCTAGTCCAACCCCCTGCTCAGGCAGGAAACCCTATACCATTTCAGACAAATGGCTGTCCGTTCTCTTCTTAAAAACTTCCCGTGTTGGAGCATTCACCGCTTCTGGAGGCAGGTTGTTCCACTGGTTAATTGTTCTGTCAGGAAGTTTCTCCTTAGTTCCAGGTTGCTTCTCTCCTTGATTAGTTTTCATCCATTGCTTCTTCTCCTGCCTTCAGGGGCTTTGGAGAATAGCTTGACTCCCTCTTCTTTGGGGCAGCCCCTGAGATATTGGAAGATGGCTATCATGTCTCCCCTCGCCCTTCTCTTCATTAGACTAGACATACCCAATTCCAGCAGCTGTTCCTTATATGTTTTAACCTCCAGGCCCCTGATCACCTTTGTTGCTCTTCTCTGTACTCTTTCTAGAGTCTCAACACCTTTTTTACATTGTGGTGACCAAAACTGGATGCAGTATTCCAAGTGTGGCCTTACCAAGGCCTTGTAAAGTGCTATTAACACTTCACGTACTCTTGATTCTGCCCCTCTGTTAATGCAACCTAGCACTGTGTTGGCTTTTTGGGCAGCTGCAGCTCACGGCTGGCTCCTATTTAAGTGAACGTCCACTAGGACTCCGAGATCCCTCTCACAGTTACTACTATTGAGCAAGGTACCCCCTATACTATACCTGTACATTTGGTTTTTCTTGCCTAAATGTAGAACCTTACTTTTTTGCTCAGTTCCTCCCAAAGTCCGTCTGGAGACCGGCCCGCCTTCCCCCGTCCAGCTGAACGCCACGGTGACGGTCACTTGTCACGCAGAAAGTTTTTATCCGGACGATGCAAAAGTGGAGTTGTTTTCCAAGGATGCCCCAGGCAGAAAAGGAATTGTTGGCCCGAGGACCCCGAATCCAGATGGGACCTTTTCCCTCAAGAGTCACCTGGAGTTGATGGCCACCGAAGACAAGAACTCCTCCGTGTTCCTTTGCCAGGTCCAGCATAATTCCCAGCCTCTGGTCAACAAAACCACCGTCCTCTTGATTAGGATGCAAACTGAAGACAACAAAAGTTTGAGCGACGATTCAGAAAGTAAGTATGGCCTTTGCCGTTGATTCTTCAGAGGTTTTGTTACCTGTCCACCCCGTTTCCTGTTTCATGCCGTCGTTGGTCCTTTGGTCTTTCTTGATTTCAGGACAACATGGAGCTCTACTGTTGTTCTAAAATATTTGAGTGAAGGGCCTGTTGTTCCAAGACTCGGCCCAGGTGGGGAACTTCTAGAACCAGAGCTGGAAGTCCACCCTGAGTGTAGAGAAGCTCAGAGATGACCTTGAAGAAACGATATGATAACTCTTAGCAAAACAGGAAGAATAAGACAGAACAGAAAATAGGGAAGAGAAGAGAAGAGAAGAAAAGATATGGGATGGAATAGAATAGAATAGAATAGAATAGAATAGAATAGAATAGAATAGAATAGAATAGAATAGAATAGAATAGAATAGAATAGAATAGAATAGAATAGAATAGAATAGAATAGAATAGAATAGAATATATGGGATGGAATAGAATAGAATAGAATAGAATAGAATAGAATAGAATAGAATAGAATAGAATAGAATAGAATAGAATAGAATAGAATAGAATATATGGGATGGAATAGAATAGAATAGAATAGAATAGAATAGAATAGAATAGAATAGAATAGAATAGAATAGAATAGAATAGAATAGAATAGAATAGAATAGAATAGAATAGAATAGAATAGAATAGAATAGAATATATGGGATGGAATAGAATAGAATAGAATAGAATAGAATAGAATAGAATAGAATAGAATAGAATAGAATAGAATAGAATAGAATAGAATAGAATAGAATAGAATAGAATAGAATAGAATAGAATAGAATAGAATAGAATATATGGGATGGAATAGAATAGAATAGAATAGAATAGAATAGAATAAGAATAGAATAGAATAGAATAGAATAGAATATATGGGATGGAATAGAATAGAATAGAATAGAATAGAATAGAATAGAATAGAATAGAATAGAATAGAATAGAATAGAATAGAATAGAATAGAATAGAATAGAATAGAATATATGGGATGGAATAGAATAGAATAGAATAGAATAGAATAGAATAGAATAGAATAGAATAGAATAGAATAGAATAGAATAGAATAGAATAGAATAGAATAGAATATATGGGATGGAATAGAATAGAATAGAATAGAATAGAATAGAATAGAATAGAATAGAATAGAATAGAATAGAATAGAATAGAATAGAATAGAATAGAATAGAATAGAATAGAATAGAATAGAATAGAATAGAATAGAATAGAATATATGGGATGGAATAGAATAGAATAGAATAGAATAGAATAGAATAGAATAGAATAGAATAGAATAGAATAGAATAGAATAGAATAGAATAGAATAGAATAGAATAGAATAGAATAGAATATATGGGATGGAATAGAATAGAATAGAATAGAATAGAATAGAATAGAATAGAATAGAATAGAATAGAATAGAATAGAATAGAATAGAATAGAATAGAATAGAATAGAATAGAATATATGGGATGGAATAGAATAGAATAGAATAGAATAGAATAGAATAGAATAGAATAGAATAGAATAGAATAGAATAGAATAGAATAGAATAGAATAGAATAGAATAGAATAGAATAGAATAGAATAGAATAGAATAGAATATATGGGATGGAATAGAGTAGAGTAGAGTAGAGTAGAGTAGAGTAGAGTAGAGTAGAGTAGAGTAGAATAGAATAGAATAGAATAGAATAGAATAGAATAGAATAGAATAGAATAGAATAGAATAGAATAGAATAGAATAGAAAATATGGGATGGAATAGAATAGAATAGAATAGAATAGAATAGAATAGAATAGAATAGAATAGAATAGAATAGAATAGAATAGAATAGAATAGAATAGAATAGAATAGAATAGAATAGAATAGAAAATATGGGATAGAATAGAATAGAATAGAATAGAATAGAATAGAATAGAATAGAATAGAATAGAATAGAATAGAATAGAATAGAATAGAATAGAATAGAATAGAATAGAATAGAATAGAATAGAATAGAATAGAATAGAAAATATGGGATGGAATAGAATAGAATAGAATAGAATAGAATAGAATAGAATAGAATAGAATAGAATAGAATAGAATAGAATAGAATAGAATAGAATAGAAAATATGGGATGGAATAGAATAGAATAGAATAGAATAGAATAGAATAGAATAGAATAGAATAGAATAGAATAGAATAGAATAGAATAGAATAGAATAGAATAGAATAGAATAGAAAATATGGGATAGAATAGAATAGAGTAGAATAGAATAGAGTAGAATAGAATAGAATAGAATAGAATAGAATAGAATAGAATAGAATAGAATAGAATAGAATAGAATAGAATAGAATAGAATAGAATAGAATAGAATAGAATAGAATAGAATAGAATAGAAAATATGGGATGGAATAGAATAGAATAGAATAGAATAGAATAGAATAGAATAGAATAGAATAGAATAGAATAGAATAGAATAGAATAGAATAGAATAGAATAGAATAGAATAGAACAGAACAGAACAGAACAGAATAGAATAGAAATATAGAATAGAATAGAAATTTAGAATAGAATAATAGAGTTGGAAGGGACCTTGTAGGTCATCTAGTCCAACCCCCTGTTCAGGCAGGAAACCCTATACCATTTCAGACAAATGGCTGTCCAGTCTCTTCTTAAAAACTTCCATTGTTGGAGCATTCACATCTTCTGGAGGCAGGTGGTTCCACTGCACCATTGGTGGAACATCAGGTCTCATTCAGTTTACACCCGTACAACTTTTTCCGATGGTCTGTTAATCTTTTGTATACAATACTCTTCAAATCAAGATATTCAGGGGAGATGACAGTGAAAGCCAAGGTGATGGCCCCCCAAGGGGAGAAGGTTTCAGTTTTACATTGGTGGCTGCCAAGTTCCTGGAGCCCCCTTCGATGTCAGGCCCCATGAACCAAGAACGAGTTGCTTCTGATGCCTTTCTTTATCTTCGTTCTGCTATAGACAGAATCTGGGCAGACTAAAGCAATTATCTACGCAGCTAGTCCTCAATTTACTGCCACAGTTCAGCCCGGAATTTCTGGGGGGGCTAAGCAAGACAGCTGCGAAGTGAGTTTTTGCCCCATTTTGCGACTTTTCTCCCCACCCTCGTTCAGAGAATCACGTTGTGCCGCTGTTAAGCGAGTAACAGGGCTGTTAAGTGATTTTGGCTTCCTTGTCAGAAGGTCGCAAGATTGACCGACTCTGGGAGACGGCAACCGTCATAAGTCCGAGTCAGTTGCCAAGCGTCTGAATTTTGATCACATGACCACGGGAAACGCTGCAGTGGTTGTAAGTGGGGAAAGCAGTCGTCAGCTTATTCTCTTCAGCGATGTTGTAACTTTGAGCAGTCGCGAAATGAACGGTTGTAAGTCGAGGACTGCCTGTATAACGATGAATATATATTCTGTGAAGTCTGGGGAGGACACCGTTGGTTTTACTCCCCTCGACGGCTTTGACCTTTTCGTGATAGAGAGGGGACGATCGATCTGTTTTCCCCGATGCATTTCATAACTGAACGCCAACTGGCTCCAAGGACAGTTCTGTTCTGTTCCAGCCTACGACCGGCCCTGATTATGTATCAGGGACAACCCCTTTTTTTCCTTTGTACAGTCAATAGGCAGGAAAAACCCAACCCAAATTTATTTACAGTTCAAACAAAAAAGCAACAGAATATTTCCTTCAATAAAATGAATCGAAATATCAAACAAGAGTCAACAAACAAGAGTTAAACAGAAGTAGCCAGAACAGACCAGGATTCCCTTAGAATGTCTCCAAACAGTTGCCTTCAGCAACCAGCCCCGCCCACACCTTCCCCTTTTATTATCTGTCCCAAGGTGTGACTTCTCACTGCCTTCTCCTCCTCTCACTGAGTTGCCTCATTGCTCTGCTCTGCTCTGCTCTGCTTGCCCTCTGGATTGCCTTCTGCTTCTAGTGTCTCTGAACAGATTCAGCTGTGACTCCTCTGAGTCCGACCCCTCCTCCTCACACAGCTGAGCCTCATGAGGAACACGACTGGAGGGGCCAGGCTGAGAGTCCTGCAGTGCATCAGAGCCTCCCTCCCACACCGAAGGCTCTCCAAACCCCTCCTCCTCCTCCTCAGATTCCTCGGACTCAGCTGCTGGGAGCACAGGCTGACACTGAATCACAAGTTCAAGGAAATCCACCCTAACCTTTTCTGCAATCTTTCTGCAGATGGTAGAACAACCATGGTAATCATTGCGGTGGTGGTGTGTTCCCTCCTGGTTGTGTTGGTGATTGCGGTTATCTACCTCATCCAAGCAAGACACGGCAAAGGTAAAACATCTGCCTTATTTGTGGTTTGAGGTTCAGAAAGTGGACCATCCTGTGGTCATCGCCCTTGAGATTGATGGAGGCACCCTCTCATCCATTGTGGGGAGGGGGGCTTGATGTGGGGGTCCCTAAACCTGTTCTCCTAATTTAGTTTTCCCTATGGGATGCATGTGATGGATGGATGGAGAGAGGGAGGGAGGGAGGGAGGATAGATGGATGGAGGAAGGGAGGGATGGAAAAAGGAGGAAGAGAGGGTTGATCAGTGGAGAATGGGGGGATAGATGAGAAAGAGAGGGAGAGAAAATGGATGGATATGTGGAGGGAGGATGGATGGGGAGGGAGGGAGAGGGTGGGTGAAGGGATGTAGGATTCATGGATAGATAGATAAGATATAGATAGGGAGAAAGAATAGAAGATAGATAGATAGATAGATAGATAGATAGATAGATAGATAGATAGATAGATAGATAGATAGATAGATAGATAGATAGATAGATAGATACATACTGTAGATGATAGATAGATAGATAGATAGATAGATAGATAGATAGATAGATAGATAGATAGATAGATAGATAGATAGATAGATAGATAGATAGATAGATAGATAGATAGATAGATAGATAGATAGATAGGTAGGTAGGTAGGTAGGTAGATAGATAGATAGATAGATAGATAGATAGATAGATAGATAGATAGATAGATAGATAGATAGATAGATAGATAGATAGATAGATAGATAGATAGATAGATAGACAGACAGACAGACATAGAGGATGGATGGATGGATGGATGGATGGATGGATGGATGGATGGATGGATGGACGGACAGATGAGTGGATAATAGATGAACGGGTGGACGGATGGTTAGATGAGGGCTCCTCAAATTGACCTGGGTTCTGTTGGCTTTGTGGATACGTTCATGTACTTGGCAACAACAAGTCGAGGACTACATTGGGGGGCCAATGATGCAAGTGTCTCAGTGAGGTTTCTTCCTGGCTGATCCCGTAGTAAGTCAGAGTAAAGCAGCTGCTACGGGTAGCAGAAGGCAATGTGACACCCGCAGATGAGTGGGGGTGGGGGTGGGGGTGGGGGGGGAAACAGTGTGATCAGAAGACTCATCCCACCTGCAGGGTTGGATTTGATTGCCAAATCTGATGCTTTCCTGAAATGAAAAGGAAAAAAAACAAAAAAAAAACCAACAACAACCCTGTCCTTGGTTCGACTCCTCCCATTCTGGCTCACCAGCCTAATAATAATAATAATAATAATAATAATGAAGTCGGAAGGGACCTGGGAGGTCATCTAGTCCAGCCCCCTGCTCAGGCAGGAAATCCTATACCATTTCAGACCAGTGGCTGTCCGGTCTCTTCTTAAAAACCTCCAGTGTTGGAGTATTCACCGCTTCTGGAGGCAGGTAGTTCCACTGGTTAATTGTCCTCATTGTCAGGAAGTTTCTCCGTAGTTCCAGGTTGCTTCTCTCCTTGGTGAGTTTCCATCCGTTGCTCACTGACAATCCCCATCGTGGTGATAAATCTGTAGCACCTGGAGCAAAAAAAAAGCTGATGGATAGACTTAGGCCAGGGGTAGGCAACCTCGGCTCTTTTATGACTCATGGACTTCAACTCCCAGAATTCCTGAGCCAGCAAAGCTGGCTCAGGAATTCTGGGAGTTGAAGTCCATGAGTCATAAAAGAGCCGAGGTGGCCTACCCCTGACTTAGACCAATCCTTTCCTCAACATGATTGGCGTAAAGCTGTGGAAGACTCAGCTGCCTGACACCTTTCGCTGCAATTTATTTAGCCTCAGAGTTTAACCTGTCTTGACTGCCCCCCCCCCCAAACTTGTTACAGAGAAGCTTCTGGAAAACGTTGGTAGTATCCAGAAATACCTCCTGTGAGAATCGGGCAGGGGTGGGGGTGGGATTTCCCCTTGGCACCCGACTGCTCCGTATTGTAAGAATCTTGAGTTTTGCAGGATTTTATGGAAACTGATCTTCCAGCTAAATGCGGGATGTTGTGTTTTTTTCCCCCTCTCCTGCTTTCTTCTAGGTAAAGACTCCACAGCTGTAAGGTAAGTCTATTTTTCTTTCCCCCTCTTTTAATCAAAACAAAGGGGTTGATGTGGGAAAAAGAAATAAAATGGAGGCCGTTACAATCTGGTGTGCTCCAGCTGCGTTGAAGTATAGTTTTTTTTCCATCCGTCTTAGCCCCCAGGATCCACAGCTGGATTGGTACCAAATTTTATTTATTTATTTTTTTAATCCCATTTATATCCCGCCCTTCTCCGAAGACTCAGGGCGGCTTACAAGCTTAGCAGTAGCCTTCATTCTATGTATATGCCTGCTTGTTAGGGCTTTCACACACACCCCAAGCGGCATTATTACAAAGTCAGCTTATTGCCCCCAACAATCTGGGTCCTCATTTTACCCACCTGGGAAGGATGGAAGGCTGAGTCAACCTTGAGCCTGGTGGGACTCGAACCTGCACTAATTGCAGGCAGCTGGTGTTACTTAAGGAGGCATTAGCCCACTGCTCCACCAAGGCTCTTACTTGGGCTAAGGTTAGGCTAATATTCAGGATTTAAAACTTGTTTGTTTACAGTGGCTAATTTTGCTTGATTTTTTTTTAAAAAACACACCCGTAAATCTGTTTGCCTTTTGCAACCTGGACATCACTCTAAATTTATTGAATGAATTGATTGATTGATTGATTGATTGATTGAAAGCAAGGTTGGGCAGAAACAAAGCAAGCAAAGATCAGTAGCTGTCACACAACAAGCTAACTCAAAGTCAGGTTAGCAAGGCATTCTTAAGGCATTCACACCACGTGGTGAGAAAGGAGGAGGAAGAGGAGAGTGAATTAGGGCACGGAGAAGGAAAAAAGAGAAGAGTGAGGAAGGAGGGGGAAGGAGAAGGAGGACAAGGAGGAAGGAAGGAGAGACAAGGAGAAAAAGGAGGAGGAGAGGAGAAGAAGGGAGGAAGGAGAAAGAGGAGAGGAGGAAGAGGAGAGTGAATTAGGGCACGGAGAAGGAAAAAAGAGAAGAGTGAGGAAGGGAGGAGAAGGAGGACAAGGAGGAAGGAAGGAGAGACAAGGAGAAGGAGAATAAGGAGGAGGAGAGGAGAGGAAGGGAGGAGAGGGAGAAAGAGAGGAGAGGAGGAAAAGAAGGAGGGAAGAAAGAGAAGAAGAAAAAAAGGAGGAAGAGTGGCGAAGGAGGGAGGGGGGAGGAGAGAGAGAAGGAGAAGGAGGGAAGTGGAAGGGCGTGGAGAAGAGGGAGGGAGGGGAAGAAGGGGAAGGAGAAAAAGAAGTGAGGAAAAGGAGGAGAAAAAGAGGGAGGAGACGGAGGGGAGAGGAAGAAGAGGGAAGGGGAGGAGAAGGAGAAGTAAAGAGATGGAGAAAGCGAAAACGAGGAGGAGGAGGAGGCAGAGGAGAAGGAGAAGAAAAAAGAGAGGAAGAGGAGGAAGGAGAAAGAGGGGGAAGGAAGGCAAAGAGATTTAAGGGGGGGGGGGAAATCTTACTATGGATGAAACATAATAACCTGGGCCAGGCAACAGGCTGAGAGAAAGGAACAAGCCGCCAAACTCAGCAGAGGCTTATCAAGGCCTAGTCATTGTGTGTGTGTGTGAACGTAAAAACTATGAGGAAGAGATGAAACGCTTGCGATAGGAAAGAGGATTATCAAGAACAGCTTCAGCCTTCAAGATGGAAGGGATCAAAAAAAACCCGTCTCTACGGCTTTGAGGGCCTTTCAGACCTCTTCAGATTTTTTTTCTTTTTTTTTTTTTTAAAAAAAGCGCCAAAAAAAGACTTGGAGCAAAGAGACAAACCCCCCCCCCAAAAAAAATCAAATCACAGGGAAAAAAATGGGTTGAAGAGGAAGAGATTCTTCAACGTCTCTCTCTCTCTCTCTTCCTGATCCTAGAGAGTTACTCTAATTTTCCTTTATGTAGTAAGGAAGCGAAAAAAAAACCAAACCACAAAACCCCTCACAATGCCTGGCATCAGCTTGATTGCTTCTGGACTTCGCCGATAATCACCAAACGCGCCCCCCCGACGATAGGAAATTCCATTGAACCACCCAGACGAACATTAGCTTAATTATTCCGCTATCTGATCAGCAGCCCTCTTAAAAGAAAGACGACAAAAAGAGCTCTCATCTCTAGCTATCGTTTCGGCGCTTGAGGAATTCATTTATTTTTCGGGGGGGGTGTAATTGTGTAAATTCGCCTTATATTTGGAACGAGATTAAAAAAAGTCTCTCCATCTTTCTCTTTCATTTACGGCAGGGGTCTTCAGACTTGGCCCTTTGATGACTTGTGGACTTCAACTCCCAGAATCCCTCCGCCAGGCAATGCCTGGTGGAGGAATTCTGGGAGTTGAAGTCCACAAGTCATCAAAGGGCCAGGTTTTGAAGACCCCTGATTTACGGAGCTTTCGGTATGCAGGATTTGCAGGAAGGCAGAAGGCAGGCAGACCATAATGGGGCCTGCCTATTAAGGTTGTAAGTCACGACGGTCATAAAGCAGGTCACCCACGTGACGCGCTTGATTTAATAATCTGGTTACGGCTGGAGGATCCTGGGAATTGAAGTCCACCGACCTTAAAGCCTGCTGGCTGGAGAATTCTGGGAGTTGAAGTCCACCCTTCTTAAACCATGCCAGCTGAGGAATTATGGGAGTTGAAGTCCACCCCTCTTAAACCATGCCAGCTGAGGAATTCTGGGAATTGAAGTCCACCCCTCTTAAAGCAGGCTGGCTGGAGAATTCTGGGAGTTGAAGTCCACCCCTCTTAAAGCAGGCTGGCTGGAGAATTCTGGGAGTTGAAGTCCACCCCTGTTAAACCATGCCAGCTGAGGAATTCTGGGAGTTGAAGTCCACCCCTCTTAAACCATGCCAGCTGAGGAATTCTGGGAATTGAAGTCTACCCCTCTAAAAGCAGGCTGGCTGGAGAATTCTGGAGTTGAAGTCCACCCATCTTAAAGCTGGCTGGCTGGAGAATTCTGGGAGTTGAAGTCCACCCTTCTTAAACCATGCCAGCTGAGGAATTCTGGGAATTGAAGTCCACCCCTCTTAAAGCAGGCTGGCTGGAGAATTCTGGGAGTTGAAGTCCACCCCTCTTAAACCATGCCAGCTGAGGAATTCTGGGAATTGAAGTCCACCCCTCTTAAACCATGCCGGCTGAGGAAATCTGGGAGTTGAAGTCCACCCCTCTTAAAGCAGGCTGGTTGGAGAATTCTGGGAGTTGAAGTCCACCCCTCTTAAACCATGCCGGCTGAGGAATTCTGGGAATTGAAGTCCACCCCTCTTAAAGCATGCTGGCTGGGGAATTCTGGGAGCTGAAGATGCCAAGACTGAGCAACAGTCCTAGACATTACTGTATTTCCGGTGTGAAGTTAAATTTGCAGCAATGTATTGCCTCTGCTTTGCAAATTTTAAGGTATCAATGCTAAAAACATTAGAGTAAGATTTAAATTTCCTGAAAGAGGCAAAACCCAGATCCAGTTGGCCCCAAACTCTTAGGAAACATCTGGCTGATGAGATACCCTTTTTTGCTCCTTCGGCAATTTAGATTTCATTCCAAGCCAAAGGGAGAATTGAAACAGCCGTAACACAAAAAAGCAGTCAGAATTTCCCCCACAGTCATGCTCTTAAACCTGCGTGGCGCTCATTAAAACTGGCAGAATTGTGATCTAATCACAACAAAATCGTAAAACAGATAACAAACCCAAGCTCGTACTGTAATGGAAAGAGTAGGAAATAGTATGTAGGTTAACAATTGCAATGTCACAACAGCAGTGGCTGAAGTAGCTCAACTAGAAAAAGGATCTAGTGTTCTCCCTTTTAAAAATATGTTTAGTGTTTCTCAAACTGCAACTTTGAGATGTGTGGACTTCAAGTCCCAGAATTCCCCAGCCAGCATGGCTGACTGGGGAATTCTGGGAGTTGTAGTCCAGACATCTCAAAATTGGGGAGACTGAGGACCATTGATTTCGATTGTTCTCTGTATGTTTGGAAGCTGCATTATCCATTTTCTCCAACCTAGCCATCTTCCAGAAAAGTTAGAACTACGATTCCCAGAAGCTCTAGCTGTATTTATTTCCCAACATCTCCATCCCTATTCAGCAAGACTTCTCATTAACTGTGTTTTATTCCTTTGTCTGCTGTTTTAATTAAGTGCTGGGTTTATTTACGATTGTATTAACCTTTTGCAATGCCAGACACCTTGAGTAAGGGCAGAGGTGGGATACATTCCTTTTTTAAAAAAATGATTATATTCAGACCCATTGATCCAAACCATAAAGTTTAATTACTTAATTTATGTCAGGCCTTTTATTAAGAACCTGAATATATTTTCCAGGGACTTAGCTGTGTCTATGAATTTACGTCACTGATGGCTCTGTAGCAAATACATATTTACTTATTAATATTAAATCTATTCCTTGCCGTTTCACACAAATAGCAAAATGCACCATAGAGTCCAGAAGGAAGGCATCAATAAAAATATATGCAGATTTTTTTTAAAAAAAACCAACAACAACTAATAGCCGCAGTCAACTTGGGAACATAATTGAGTTAAAATATGAACTTTAATATAAAACAATATGTAATTTTTTTTCCATCTCTGCATTTCACATTAACTACATAGCAATCTCTTAAGCAGGCGACTCAGAAAAATTGCACTGAAGTGCCTGTATGGCTTGTCCAGAGATTTTTTTTGTTGAAATATGGCTGGAGGTGAACTTAAACCCTGATCTCTCTCATCGTAAATCAAGGTTAAGGAACCTGTAGCATTTATATATGGCTGAACTTCGTTCCCAGCAGCTGCAGCTGCAAAATGCAAATTATTGTAGTATGGTGGGAGGTGTGGTTTAGCAATGCTCAGAGGGATTCAGCTGACCATTTCTGCTCTAAATTAGTCTAGAAAGAAAGATGAGGGTAAATCCAGCTTTTCCAGTTACGATAGTCCGTAGACTGTGATCAATTCCTTGGAATCTGAGCACTTGAAGCAATGTTTCTCAACCTTGGCAACTTCAACTCCCAGAATTCCTCAGGCAGCCTTGCTCAAGGCTGAAGCTCACACTTGAAGATGCGTAGACTTCAAGTCCCAGAATTCCTCAGGTAGCCTTGCTCAAGGCTGAAGCTCACACTTGAAGATGCGTAGACTTCAAGTCCCAGAATTCACTTAGCCACTGTCTCAACGAAAATTTTTGGGCCCAATTATGGTCGTAAGTTGAGGACTACTTGCATCCTTTCATTTTTGAGCACAGACCTCAACTTACGTTCACTATTGAGCCCAAAATTTCTGTTGTTAAGTGAGACTGTCGTTAAGCGAGTTTTGCCCCATTTTACGACCTTTCTTGCCAAAGTTGTTAGGTGAATCACTGCCGTTGTTAAATTAGTAATATGATTGTTCAGTGAATCTGGCTTCCTCCAACGACTTTGCTTGTCAGAAGGTCGCAAAGGGGGATCACGTGATCCTGGGACACTGAAACGGTCATAAATATGCGTCAGTTGCCAAGTCTTTCAATTTTGATCATGCGACCATGGGGAGGCTGCAAAAAGTTGTGTGAAAAATTGGCATAAGTCACTTTTCTTGGTGCCATTGAAACTTCGGTGACTTGGTCGAGGGTGAGCAGGCGGACCTGGCTTGCATCACGGAGACTTGGTTGGGCCCAGAGGGCGGTATTCCTCTGGCTGATCTCTGCCCACCAGGTTTCCGGGTGCTACACCGGCCTCGGGCTCAGGGTAGGGGTGGGGGAGTGGCTGTTGTTATGAGGGAGACCTTAGCTCCGCGGGAGGCCACCGTTCCGCAGATAGTCGGTTGTGAGTCTCTCTTCTTGAGATGCGGCCCTGGTGCGCAGTTGGGCTTGCTGCTGGTGTACCTTTCACCTAGTCACGCAGCAGCAGCCCTGCCTGAGCTTCTCGATGTCCTCTCTGGGTTGGTGGTTGAGTTCCCGAAACTTATAGTTTTGGGGGACTTCAATCTACCATCTCTGGGAGGATCATCTGAGTTGGCTCGGGAGTTCATGGCTTCCATGACGGCCATGGACCTGACGCAAGTAATTTCAGGACCGACTCATGAGGGAGGCCACACCCTTGACCTAGTTTTCTTATCTGGGCGGTGGTTAGATGATCTTGGTGGGGGCTCCCCAATTATTATGCCCCTGTCATGGACCGATCATCATCTCCTGCGGCTGGTCTTCCGTTTTGCCACCCCCCGCCGTGGGTGTGTGGAACCAGTTAGATGGTACCGCCCCAGACGCTTAATGGACCCCGCGAGATTCCAGGCAGCGCTGGGGTCCCCACCTGCCTCCCCCACTCACAGCTCGGCAGATGCCTTAGTGGAAGCTTGGGAAAGGGCAGCCACTGAGGCTCTTGACCGAGTTGTACCCTTGCGGCCCCTGACCCGATGCAGATCCCGTCGAGCTCCATGGTTCTCCGCAGAGCTCCGGGAGATGAAGCGCCGGAGACGGGGCCTAGAGAGCGGTTGGAGGTCCAGCCGATCCGAATCCGACCGATTGCGACTAAGAACCCATATTAGGTCTTATCTCGCTGCGATAAGGGTGGCGAGGTCTAATCACTTCGCTACCCTTATCGCGTCCGCAGATAATCGCCCGGCCGCTCTGTTTAGGGTGACTCGCTCCCTCCTTAATCAGGAGGCGAGGGAGGAACCCTTGCAGGGTCGTGCCGAGGAGTTTAACAATTATCTGTCGGACAAAATCACTCGGATTCGGACCGGTCTGGACTCCGACTGGGCAGAGTCTGGCGATCAGGACGCGGGTGGTCTTGTCGATATCACTTGGGAGGAGTTTGATTCTGTGACTCCGGAGGAAGTGGACAGGATTATGGGGAGACTGAGCTCCACCACATGTTTATTGGACCCGTGCCCTTCCTGGCTGACTTATGCAGCCCGGGAGAGGACACGCAGCTGGTTCCAGGCAGTTATATCAGCTTCTTTGAGTGAGGGTAGCTTCCCTGCCGTCTTGAAAGAGGCGGTGGTGAGGCCCCTCCTCAAGAAGCCTGCCTTGGACCCAGCTGTATTGAACAACTTTCGTCCGGTCTCCAACCTTCGCTTTCTTGCGAAGGTTGTTGAGAGTGTGGTGGCGCACCAGCTCCCTTTGGTCCTGGATGAAGCGGATTATCTAGACCCGTACCAATCGGGTTTCAGGCCCGGGCACAGCACGGAGACGGCATTGGTCGCGCTGGTGAATGATCTCTGGAGGGCTCGGGACAGGGGTCATTCCTCTGTTCTAGTCCTATTGGACCTCTCAGCGGCTTTCGATACCATCGACCATGGTATCCTGCTGCGGCGTCTCAGGGGATTGGGAGTGGGAGGCACGGTTTTACAGTGGTTCTCCTCCTATCTCCAGGGACGCTCGCAGTCGGTGTTGACAGGAGGGCAGAGGTCGACCGCGAGGTCTCTCGTTTGTGGAGTTCCTCAGGGGTCGGTCCTCTCGCCTCTCCTGTTCAACATCTATATGAAACCGCTGGGTGAGATCATTCGTGGCTTTGGAGTTGGGTATCATCAGTACGCTGATGATACCCAGCTTTTTCTTTCTACCCCAAACCACCCCAGTGATGCCCTCAACGTGATGTCCCGTTGCCTGGAGGCGGTTCGGGTCTGGATGGGGAGGAACAGACTTCAACTCAACCCCGACAAGACCGAGTGGCTTTGCATACCTTCATCCCGGGTCTATTCGGATATTCCATCTCTTTCTATGGGGGGTGAATTATTACCCCCCGTAGATAGGGCTCGCAACTTGGGAGTCCTCCTAGATTCGCGGCTTACCTTGGAAGATCACATGGTGGCCGTGACTAGGGGGGCTTTCGCCCAGGTTCGCCTGGTGCGCCAGTTGCGGCCCTATCTAAGCCGGGATGATTTATGCACGGTCACTCACGCGCTCGTGACCTCTCGTCTAGACTACTGCAACGCCCTCTACATGGGGCTTCCCTTGAGGACCACCCGGAGGCTCCAGCTGGTACAGAATGCAGCCGCGAGAGTTGTGTTGGGAGTTTCCCGATACTCCCACGTGACACCTCTGCTCCGTGAGCTGCATTGGTTGCCAGTTGTCTTCCGGGTGAGATTCAAGGTGCTAGTAATGGCGTTCAAAGCCCTCCATGGCATGGGGCCGGAGTACCTCAGGGAACATCTGCTGCCGGCATCAAGCTCCCTGCGCCCTGTGCGTTCCCACAGAGAGGGCCTCCTCAGGGTGCCACCGGTCAGAGAATGCCGTCTGGTGGCCCCCAGGGGGAGATCCTTCTCTGTGGGCGCCCCGGAGCTATGGAACCAGTTACCGGTTGAGCTCCGGACGGCGCCCGATCTGCGCTCCTTTCGCCGCGATCTGAAAACATACTTGTTCGAGCAAGCCGGCCTGGCCTGAGGGGGGATTGGTGGGGTTTTTATCATTTTTATTGGGGTTTTTATTATGTATCAATTGTATTTTAATCGGGCATGCATTTAATTATTTTTTAATTTTTGTAAATTTCTGTGTTTTATTCTTGCCCTGTACACCGCCCTGAGTCCTTCGGGAGAAGGGCGGTATAGAAATGATAATAAATTAAATTAAATTAAATTAAATTAAACGAATTGTTTTAAGATTAGATTTAGATTTGGATTGGATTATATTATATTATATTATATTAGATTAGATTAGATTAGATTAGATTAGATTAGATTAGATTAGATTAGATTAGATTAGATTAGATTAGATTAGATTAGATTGTCTTTATTGCCCTTTTTTTACTGTGGGCACAATGGGATACATTAAAAATGAAATTTAGTTGCTTGCTCTCAAAGTGTACACATACATAACACAGATTTAAAACATACTATATACAACATAGGTATAGACCTACACCTTTACATATAAGTAAGATATAAATATTATTCACTGTCCATCTTGAAGACATAATGGAAGGAGGAAGCTTTAGAGTTCACAAGGTTAATAGTATATGGAACGAAACCGTGACTGAATCTGGATGTTCTGCTTCGGGTACCACGGAGCCCCCCCATCCCAGAAGGTAACAAGGAAAACAGGTCGTGAAGAGGGTGTGTCGTGTCCCAGACAATCTTGCAGACCCTGCTCAACCATCGCGTATGTGCCACGTCCTGGATGGCGGGGAAGGAACTGCCAATGATCTTTTCAGCTGTCCTCACCACTCTCTGCACCGCCTTCCTGTCCAAAGCAGGGATGCTTCCAAACCAGACTGTGATGCCATTTGACAGGATGCTCTCGATCGTCCCTCTGCAGAAAGTGGTGAGGACAGGGGAAGGAAGAGCCACGCACCATTCTTCTTGCTGTCGGCACATATACAGTATATAACACGAAAGCTCCTTTTTCCCCCCCAAGCTCTTTGTCCATTAAACCCCAAAGACCAATGCTGCTATAGCTCAAATCTCCTTTGCAGAAGCAAATGGTCACGATGGAGACCTCTTCAAAAAAAAAATATCTCTGCCGGTTTGAATTTTATTTTTAATTTTTAGGTGTCGTTTCTAATTTCGTTTTAAAAAGTCAGTGTGTGAAATTTGCTGTTGACTCCTTCGGTTGATCTGACTTTTTGCTTCTATCTTTAGGCTGCACGAAGCTGAGAAGTCTCCCGCGTTGACAAATCAGGTAGGTTGGGCTAAATTTCTCGAGCTGCTGCCTAGGAATAATAATTGCAGAAGTCATCCGTTTGGCCTAAAATAGCTTGAACTGACAGAACATCCTTTTTTAACAGAATTAACAGAGCTGGAAGGGACCTTGGAGGTCATCTAGTCCAACCCCCTGCTCAAGCAGGAGACCCTATACCATTCCAGACAAATGGCTGTCCAGTCTCTTCTTAAAAACTTCCAGGGTTGGAGCACCCACAACTTCTGGAAGCAAGCAGTTCCACTGATTAATTGTTCTAACTGTCAGGAAGTTTCTCCTTGGTTCTAGGTTGCTTCTCTCCTTGATTGGTTTCCCCTCCGTTGTTTCTTGTCTTGCCTTTTGGTGATTTGGAAAATAGTTTGACCCCCCCTTTTCTTTGTAGGAGTCTCTCAAATACTGCTATCATGTCACCCCTCATCCTTTCTTCCGCTAAACATAGCCAATTCCTGCAACTGCTCATCGTATGTTTTAGCCTCCAGACCCCTAATCATCTTTGTTGCTCTTCTCTGCACTCTTTCTAGAGTCTCGATATCTTTTTTTTTTAATAATATGGTGACGAAAACTGGATGGCGTATTCCAAGTGTGGCCTTACCAAGGCCTTGTAAAGTGGTACTAACACTTCGCGTGATCTTGATTCTGTCCCTCTGTTCATGCAATTGAGGATTGAATTGGCTTTTTTTTGGCAGCTGCAGCACACGGCTGGCTCAGACTTAGAATAGAATAGAGCTGGAAGGGGCCTTGGAGGTCATCTAGTCCAACCCCCTGCTAAGGCAGGAAACCGTATACCATTTCAGACAAATGGCTGTCCAGTCTCTCCTTAAAAACTTCCCGTGTTGGAGCATTCACCGCTTCTGGAGGCAGATTGTTCCACTGGTTAATTGTTCCAACTGTAAGGAAGTTTCTCCTGAGTTCCAGGTTGCTTCTCTCCTTGGTTAGTTTCCATCCGTTGCTTCTTGTCCTGCCTTCAGGCACTTTGGAGAATAACGTGACCCCCTCTTTTTTGTGGCAGCCCCTCAAATACTGGAACACTGCTATCATGTCACCCCTGTTTCTTCTTTTCTTTAGACTAGCCACTTAAGTGATTGTCCATTAGGACTCGAAGTTCTTTCTCCAAGTCAAGCCAGCTATAACTTGGAGGAAATATTTTCATGCTAAATTGGTGTACTATTTTGCACTTGGAGAGAGAAAGCGTGATCAGCCTAGGCAAGTGAGGCCATTATCCTGTGATTAATAGTGTTATTTTTTTCGGAGGATCATTGTATTAAAATAGGGGCGGGGAAAAAAACCCTCATTATCCTAAGTCCATAAATCTTTTTAGTACAGCAGTTTTTCTAAGAGGTTTGTGCAAAGTTTTTTTTTCCTAAGCCTTCTCTCTGTACCTTTTTAAAAGTTGACTTCTTTTTTTAAAAAAAACAACACAAAACTTTATTAGATTTTTAAACTTTATTAGAGAGGTTGAAAACGGAGGAAAACTAACAATTAAGGTAGGAAACAGAATAAAGGAGAAAGGAGAAAGCAAAGGAAAAGACGGGGGAATAAATATAGAGAAATAACTTCCGATGTTCTTTTACAATCGATATATGTGTGAATTTACATTAACCTCTACACTGAGAGCATAACGTTCATTTTTTTCCCCATTATCTACTGTTTTTCCCGCTCCTCAAATCCATACACAGGTTGTCCTCAATTTATGACCGCAATTGGGATCAAAATTTCCATTGCCAAGCAAGGAGGCTGTTAAATCAGTCGCAGCCCGATTTTACAACCTTTCTTGCCACGGTTGTTAAGTGAATCACATGGTCATTAAGCAGATCCAGCTTCTCCAGGCTTCTGGGAAGCCCTCTGGGAAGGTCACAAATGACGATCACATGATCCTGGGACGCTGCAACTCTTGTAAATACATGCCGGTTGCCAAGTGCCTGATTTTTGATCACGTGACTCGTGTGTGTGTGTGTGTGTGTGTGTGTGTGTGTGTGTGTGTGCGCGCGCGCGCGCGCGCACGCTGTGACGGTCGTAAGTGTGAGGACTGGTTGTAAATCACTTTTTTCAGTGTCTTTGTAATTTCAAATGGTGGCGAAAGGTATGGCTGTAATTTGAGAACTACCTGCCTCACAATTTAACAGAGTAAGAGAGTTGGAAGGGACCTTGGAGATCATCTAGTCCAACCCCCTGCTCAAGCAAGAGACCCTACCATTCCAGACAAATGGATGTCCAGTCTCTTCTTGAAAACCTCCAGTGATTGGTTAATACCTCTCATAGTCAGGAAATTTCTACTTAGTTCTAGGTTGCTTTCTAGGATAGGATAGGATAGGATAGGATAGGATAGGATAGGATAGGATAGGATAGGATAGGATAGGATAGGATAGGATAGGATAGGATAGAACAGAATAGACATTGGAGAAGAGAAGAGAGGAGAGGAGAGGAGAGAAGACAAGAGAAGAGAAGAGAAGAGAAGAGAAGAGAAGAGAAGAGAAGAGAAGAGAAGAGAAGAGAAGAGAAGAGAAGAGGAATGGAATGGAACAGAAATGTAGAATAGAAATAGTGAATAGAATAGAATAGAACAGAATAGAACAGAACAGAACAGAACAGAACAGAACAGAACAGAACAGAACAGAACAGAACAGAACAGAACAGAATAGAATAGAATAGAATAGAATAGAATAGAATAGAATAGAAAATACAGACTAGACTAGAATAGAATAGAATAGAGTAGAAATACAGAATAGAATAGAATAGAATAGAATAGAATAGAATAGAATAGAATAGAATAGAATAGAATAGAATAGAATAGAATAGAATAGAATAGAATAGAATAGAATAGAATAGAATAGAATTGGAAGGGACCTTGGAGGTCTTCTAGTCCAGCCCCCTGTTCAAGCAGGAGAACCTATACCATCTCAGACAAGTGACTGTCTAGTCTCCTCTTAAAAACCTCCAGTGATGGAGCACCCACAACCTCTGGTGGCAGGCTGTTCCACTGGTTAATTGTCCTCCCTGTTAGGAAGTTTCTCCTTAATTCCAGGTTGCTTCTCTCCTTGATTAGTTTCCAACCATTGTTTCTCGTCCTTCCCTCTGGTGCTTTGGTGAATAACGTGACCCTCTCCTTTTTTGTGGCAGCCCCTCAGATACGGGAACTCTGCTATCATGTCACCCCTGTTTCTTCTTTTCTTTAGACTAGCTATGTACACAAACATGCGGTCACGTGACCTTGGTGGAGGAGGGAGAAATGGATGTTGGAGCTTCAAATCTGGGTCGTTTTCCAAATTCGACGTACACCTAGTCCTCAACTTACGACGGCTCGAAATTTCTGTTGCTAAGCAAGATAGTTGTTACGGGGCTTTTGCCCCATTTTACAATCTTCCTTGCCACGGGAGTTAAGGGAATCACTGGGGTTGTTAAGTGGGTCACCCGGTTGTTAAGCGAATCTGGCTTCCGCGTTGACTGTGCAGGTCAGGAAGTTGCAAAAGGGGATCACGTGACCTCGGGACCCTGCAACCGTCCTAAGTCCATGCCAATTGCCAAGCGGCTGAATTTTTATCACGTGACCACGAGGGATGCTGCCCCGGTCGTAAGTATGCAAAAACGGTCAAGGTCACGTTTTTCAGTGCCGTTGTTAACACTGGTCACTAAACAAACTTCGATCGGTTGCTAAGCCGCCGGTCATAAGTTGAGGACTACCTGTATTACAGCCAGCCACAAAGTGTGAAATTTAATTTGAAACAAACAAACAAACATACATGAGACGACTAGCGTAACTCACCCACCAGATTTTTCTCTACAACCCCAGTTTGCACCCTCTTTTCTAACTCCGGCTACGAACTTCATCCAAGAATGTCAAAAGGCCCTTTCGAGGGTCTGTTTTACCGACTCGCTCTGTCCCCGTTTATCTTCCCGATTGAATGCCGGAAAGAATAGTGTTTTGTCCAAATTTGGAACTTTTTAAGCCCGTTTTTTCCATTCGCATGAAAACTCTGCTGTGTTGGAAAAAAGAAAAAAAAAAAGAAAGATTTTAAGCTGTAAGATGATATTGTAAAGTGGTATTAACACTTCACATGATCTCGATTCTATCCCTCTGTTGATGCAACCAAGGATTGCATTGGCTTTTTTGGCAGCTGCAGCACACGGCTGGCTCATAGTTAAGTGATCGTCCACTAGGACTCCGAGATCCCTCGCGATTCCTGCTTGGTATGTAAAACTTTCCTTAAGATTCCTTGCCCCATCGAATCCACTTGCTGGTGTGCACAAAAACTACAGTTTTTCTCAACCCTGGCAAGGTCAAAATGTGTGGGTTTCAACTCCCAGAATTCCCCAGCCACCCACTCATTCTGGGAGTTGAATTTCACTTATCTTAAGCCAAAAAATAAGATGTGCTTTGCTGTCACAACTCAAAAATCGACCTCTCTTTACCTGTGCGACAGGTACAAAGAAGCGGAATTTGTTTTTGCGATGTTTGTGTGCTGTATCGCCTACAAATACAGGGTATCCTTTATTTACAACCACTTGTTTAGTGACTATGTGAAGTTACCCTGGCACTGAAAAATGACCAGTCCTATGACCAGTCCTCGTATTTACGACCGTTGCAGCATCCCCGTGGTCACAGAATCAAAATTTGGGGACTTGACAACTTGGATTTACGACAATTCGAAGCACCCCAGGGACACGTGATTGCCATTTGCAACCTTCCCAGCCGACTTCAGACAAGCAGTCAAAATAATAATCGGCTGTACCTCATTTAACATCCATGTTGCTTAGCAACAGAAACTCTGGTCCAATTGTGGTCATAAACTGAAAGAGCACCTCAAAAGAACCGGCTATTTTTCCCCCCCAGCTGATATTTTAAAATTAGCTTCCTCCCATTTGGCTAATGCTTCACTCTCTCCACTTAAGACATAAGCCCCATAATTTCATATATATTTTTTCTGCAGCTTTTAATACGGCTTGACTTGGCAAGTGCTTCACTTATATTTTAGCCCATTTCAGTCCTTCCCAACCCACGTTGGAAAAGATCCAACAGGTTACAAGATTTACTTTGGCCTGTATTTTTCAGGAGGGTTGCGTTTCCCGGCATTTTGATTGGTCCAAACTGCCAAACCGTCTCAAAAAGGTCTAAATTATGGTCTGCAAAAATGAGCCGGGCCATTTTAAGCCAATTTAGTTTCCCCCTCCCCATAATGATAGGGTAGGTCCTTCCTTGGTTACAAAGTCCACCTGGCCTTTTAAATTAAGTGTTTTTGGTGTGAACCGGGCTATTATGATTCTACGGTAGAGAGCAGGTTGCAAAACCACATTTCAGAATATTTCAAGTTCAGTTCTTAGGGGAGTCAGCCTTCTTAGATAAAAGGCATAGATTTAATTTTAATGCTTTTGGATTCTCTGCGTGAAACAGAAAAATGTGGATTTTGTTTTCCTTGTCAAAAATGTGTGACAGGAAGCAACGGATGGAAACGCATCAAGGATTGCCATCTGTCAGAAATGGCACTGGGTCCCCTGCTTGAGCGAGGGATTGGACTAGATGACCTACAAGGTCCCTTCCAACTATTCTATTTTATTCTATTCTATTATCTGTTTATTCTACAATCTATCCTATCCTATCCTATCCTATTCTTCATTCCTTCTGTTCTATTCTGTTCTGTTCTGTTCTATTCGAGTCACTATTTCTATTTCTATTTCTATTCTATTCTATTCTATTCACTATTTCTATTCTATTCTACTCTATTCTATTCTATTCTATTATCTGTTTATTCTACAATCTATCCTATCCTATCCTATCCTATCCATCATTCCTTCTGTTCTATTCTGTTCTGTTCTGTTCTATTCGAGTCACTATTTCTATTTCTATTTCTATTTCTATTCTATTCCATTCTATTCTATTCTATTCTATTCCATTCCATTCCATTCCATTCCATTCCATTCCATTCCATTCCATTCCATATTTTCTATTCTATTCTATTCTATTCTATTCTATTCTATTCTATTCTATTCTATTCTATTCTATTCTATTCTATTCTATTCTATTCTATTCTATTTCATTCCATATTTTCTATTCTATTCTGTTCTATTCTATTCTATTCTATTCTATTTCATTCCATATTTTCTATTCTATTCTATTCTATTCTATTCTATTCTATTCTATTCTATTCTATTCTATTCTATTCTATTCTATTCTATTCTATTCTAATCTGTTTATTCTACAATCTATCCTATCCTATGCTATGCTATGCTATGCTATCCTATCCTATCCTTCATTCCTTCTGTTCTATTCTGTTCTGTTCTGTTCTATTCAAGTCACTATTTCTATTTCTATTTCTATTCTATTCTATTCTATTCTATTCTATTCTATTCTATTCTATTCTATTCTATTCTATTCTATTCTATTTCATTCCATATTTTCTATTCTATTCTATTCTATTCTATTCTATTCTATTCTATTCTATTCTATTCTATTCTATTCTATTCTATTCTATTCTATTCTATTCTATTCTATTCTATTCTGTTTCATTCCATATTTTCTATTCTATTCTATTCTATTCTATTCTATTCTATTCTATTCTATTTCATTCGATATTTTCTATTCTATTCTATTCTATTCTATTATCTGTTTATTCTACAATCTATCCTATCCTATGCTATGCTATGCTATGCTATGCTATCCTATCCTTCATTCCTTCTGTTCTATTCTGTTCTGTTCTGTTCTATTCGAGTCACTATTTCTATTTCTATTTCTATTCTATTCTATTCTATTCTATTCTATTCTATTCTATTCTATTCTATTCTATTCTATTCTATTCTATTCTATTCTATTATTCTATTCTATTCTATTCTATTCTATTCTATTCTATTCTATTCTATTCTATTCTACTCTAGTCTGTTCTTCTATTATTGGCATAGGCTTGCCTGCTCGAGCTGGGGGCTGGACTGGAAGACCTCCAAGGTCCCTTCCAGCTCTATTCTGTTCTCTATTCCTCAACTTATGACCATAATTGAGCCTGAAATTTCTGTCTTCCCCATTAACTTTGCTTGTCAGAAGGTCACAAAAGGGGGACCCTGTAACCGTCACAAATATGAGCCCATTTCTAAGCATCCAAATTTTGGTCCCGTGACCCTGGGGATGCTGCAGTGGTCGTTAAGTGTGAAAAATGGTCCTAAGTTACTTTTTTCAGTGACATCGTAACTTCGAACAGCCACTTAATGCACTGTTGTAAATCGAGGACTATCTGTATTCAGTAACCAGCCTGCGTTTACCACTTTTTTGCCCCACAAAAACCTGGATTTATGACATTTTTGCCACTAGTGGCATTACTATTGGGTTTTTTTTAGCAAAACCGACCCATAGCAAACCATGGGTTTACTTAACGACTACAGCACTCGCTTAATGACCGTGGTGTTAGCTTTCTGACCGCTGTGTTTGCTTAACCTTGGTGGAGCAGTGGGCTAATGCCTCCTTAAGTAACACCAGCTGCCTGCAATTAGTGCAGGTTCGCATCCCACCAGGCTCAAGGTTGACTCAGCCTTCCATCCTTCCCAGGTAGGTAAAATGAGGACCCAGATTGTTGGGGGCAATAAACTGACTTTGTAATAATGCCGCTTGGGGTGTGTGTGAAAGCCCTAACAAGCAGACATATACATAGAATGAAGGCTATTGCTAAGCACATTGATTTGTGCTTCTTAGATTGTAAGCCGCCCTGAGTCTTCGGAGAAGGGCGGGATATAAATGGGATTAAATTAAATTAAAATGAAATTAAATTAACCACCAGCGCAATAAATGTTGTAAAATTGGGCATGGTCACCTGGTGACCGGCTTAATGGCCATCAGGACCTTAGGCTCAATTACGGTCATAAGTTGAGGACTGCCTGTAAGCATGAATAGATTGAGTGACAACGGTGACAAAGAAGGATCACGGCTCCGAGGAAGCCTCTGAAAATTGTGCGGCATTTAGAATTTCAAAAGAACTACTCCAGGTTTCTAGGTTGCCCCTGGAGTTGCTTTCATAATGAGGACTAGAAACTTGCTTTTAAAAAAAACAACAACCAGGAAGGCTTTTGAAACTTTTTTATTTATTAATTAAAAAAAAAAAACCACCCATCTCCCTCATAGAGCAATCCTGGGCAGTGCACAAATAAAACATTAAAAGTAATCAAAACCATACATAAAATTTTTAAAAAAAACAACAGGCAAAGGATGTTAAAAATGAATTAAAAGGGCGGGGCGGAGGGCCTTCAGGGCCCTAACCAGCCTCACAGCTTGGTATTTTCATCCTGAGGACTAGAAACTTGTTTTTTTGTTTTTAATGAGGGTTTCTGTTTTTTCCCCCCACCCTTTCCCCAAAACCCGATATGGTAACTAACGTACAAAGCGGGAAGTGGAGAGGAGATTTTTGTCCCTTTTCACAAGACTGCTGGCTGTACAGATATCTTTTTGTTTTCCTTTTTCTTGCGTTCCCGTCTTCCCAAACGGCTTTATGAAAAGGCCCAGCTGCGCAAAAGCCCTGAGCGTGAGTTTTATTTTTAGAGGGAGGCTTTTGAGTGGCACCATTGTGCGATTTTTTTTGCTGAGCCAACCAAGCTGCGCTCCCCGGGGCACCATCGTTGCTTTCTCGCTGCCCTGGGTAGACGGCGACGTGCGTCTGCAGCTGTCGGCGGAAACGGGGCAGCGACGGCAACTGCTTCGCTGCCACAACAGAGGTGTGACTGGCTTTGTCTGTAAAGGGCCCTCAGGGGATGGACTCAGGGCTGGAATTGTTTGCTTGATACGGAGTGGAGTACGGCTGGCTACGCCGGCTCTCTCTAAAATCTACAAAGCTCCCCTGTTGCTATTTTAATTGAAATGAACGATTGGGGAAATTAGGTGTGTCTAGTCCGGGGGTAAGCAACCTTGGCTCTTTTAGGACTCGTGGACTTCAACTCCCAGAATTCCTGAGCCAGCATGGGGGAACTATGGCCCCCTCAAGACTCGTGGACTTCAACTCCCAGAATTCCTGAGCAAGCATGGGGGAACTATGGCCCCCTTTCTGACTCGTGGACTTCAACTCCCAGAATTCCTGAGCCAGCATGGGGGAACTATGGCCCCTTCATGACTCGTGGACTTCAACTCCCAGAATTCCTGAGCCAGCATGGTGGAACTATGGCCCCCTTTATGACTCATGGACTTCCAACTCCCAGAATTCCTGAGCCAGCATGGGGGAACTATGGCCCCCTTTAGGGCTTGTGGACTTCAACTCCCAGAATTCCTGAGCCAGCATGGGGGAACTATGGCCCCCTTTAGGGCTTGTGGACTTCAACTCCCAGAATTCCTGAGACAGCATGGCTCAGCTTGCAAACCTCTCCCTTTCCCCTCAGCATGGCTGGCTCAGGAATTCTGGGAGTTGAAGTCCACGAGTCCTAAAAGACCAAGGTTGCCTGGCCCTGGGCTAGCCAAACCCTCCACAGCTGTTCTTCGTATGTTCCTGTCTTTTCCTTTACCGCGTCACTGTCCCTTTCTTCGGGATATTTGCAGAAAAAATACATACCAGGACTATGTTAAACGCAGATCCAACCTAGAAGCCCGGAGAAATTTTCTGAGGGTGGGAACAATTAATCGGTGGACCAGTTGGATTCCTGGAGTTGTTGTGGGTTGCTCCATCACTGGAGGTGTTTAAAAAGAGATTGGACAACCGTTTGACCGGGATGGCATGGAGTCTCCTGCCTTGAGCAAAGGGGTTGGACTAGAAGATCTCTGGTGTCCCTTTCAGCACTAGGATTCCATGATTCTGTGTGTCATTGATTTCAGAATAATAGACTACAGGTACTGCTCGACTTACAACAGCTCATTTAGTGACCATTTGAAGTTACAACGGCACCCCCCAAAAAAGTGACTTATGACCATTTTTCACACAACCGTTGCAGCATCTCTAGGGTCACTAGATCCAAATTCAGGCACTTGGCCCCTGGCTCATAGTTACAACGGTTGGAGTGTCCCGGGGTCAGGCGACCCTCTTTTGTGTCCTTCTGACAAGCAGAGTCGATAGGGAGAAGTCAGATTCACTCCACGACTGTTTTGCTAACTTCACAACTGCAAGACAGGTGGTCCAACAGGGCAAAATTCACAATTGTCTCGCTTAGCAACATAAATTCGAGGCTGAATTGGCGGCCGTATGTCGAGGGCCGCCTGTACTTGACACTTAACAAATCAAATGAGTCCAGATGGATTAGAGCGGGGGGGGGTCCTCCACCTTGCCGACTTTAAGACTTGTGGACTTCAACTCCCAGAATTCCTCAGCCAGCAAAGCTGGCTGAGGAATTCTGGGAATTGAAGTCCACAAGTCTTAAAGTGGCCACAGTGGAGGACCCCTGGATTAGAGATCAAATCTTAGACACGATGACAATTCTCTGAAAAAGTTCCAGAAACAGCCCATGGTGACGACGTGCCTCTTGCGGAAAGTGTGACGGCTTTTGTCTCAGCTACTTTTTCACACACAGAATAAATGGGAAGAGAGAAATTGCATTATATTACTGACGTTTCATGACCCAACTAGGTAACATCATCAGTGAAATACACAGAGAACGAATCCCCCCTCCCTTCTAGCACTGATGTTACCTAGTTTGTTAATGAAACATCTGCAAGAAAACCACCAGGTTCAGAGAGCCCCAAGGACTCCACAGTTCTCCTCCTCCTCCTCCTCCTCCTCCTCTCCATAAAACCCCCTCCCTTCTAGCACTGATGATGTTACCTAGTTTGGGTCATGAAATGTCTTCAAGGAAACCACCAAGCTCAGAGAGCACCAAGGACCCGGCAGTCTTCCTCCTCCTCCTCCTCCTCCTCCTCCTCCTCCTCCTCCTCCTCCTCCTCCTCCTCCTCCTCCTCCCCCCTTCTAGCACTGATGAGGTTACCTAGTTGGGTCATGAAACATCTGCAAGAAAACCACCAAGCTCAGAGAGCACCAAGGACCCCATAGCTGCTCTCCTCCTCCTCCTCCTCCTCCTCCTCCTCCTCCTCCTCCTCCTCCTCCTCTCCATAAAACCCCCTCCCTTCTAGCACTGATGATGTTACCTGGTTGGGTCATGAAACATCTGCAAGAAAACCACCAAGCTCAGAGAGCACCAAGGACCCCATAGCTGCTCTCCTCCTCCTCCTCCTCCTCCTCCTCCTCCTCCTCCTCCTCCTCCTCCTCCTCCTCTCCATAAAACCCCCTCCCTTCTAGCACTGATGAGGTTACCTAGTTGGGTCATGAAACATCTGCAAGAAAACCGCCAAGCTCAGAGAGCACCAAGGTCACCCCCAGTTCAGCCCCGAGCTACAAATATTCTCTTCTGTCAGATCCCATCCCATTCTTCAAGGAAAAAGTAAAATAAAATGTCTCTTTTCTTGTCTCCTTCCCTCCCTTTCGGCTGCTGCCCACTTCAGGACACCGATCCGAATAACGTGGCCTATGCAGATCTCAACTTCGACAAGGTGACCCAGAAGAGACCCTGCCCCAGGGTGGACAGCCCCCTCCAGTCGGAATACGCCACCCTCCAGGCGGTGCAACCCTCCAGCCAGGACGAAAACGTCACCTATGCAGACTTGGATATGGTGCAGCTGAACAAAGCCCCCAAGCGGCCTGCCCTGAAGGCGGAGGAAGCGAGTTCGGAGTACGCCAGCGTCCAGGTGCAGAACAAGTGATCTCCGAGAGAGGCGGTGGTGGCCGCGTGGGGCTCAAAGGATCTCTGGCTCAGTTGGTTGAGGATTCTTCTGCTAGGGCTTGGACTCGCGATCTTAAGGCTCATCCAGAGGTCCCTTGGAAACTGTTTGGTGCTACTCACAGCTGGATCCTGTGTCTGAACTTCTCCCTTCCCTGCGCGCCGGGTGGATGGAAGACGTCAAGATGGGTGAGGGATCTAACCCGGCTTTTCTCACCGAGCACCACCGCTCTCTTCTCCCCATCCGTCAACACACCAACAAGGACAAGCGGGCCACGAGAGGCGTGCGGGTGCAGGCCGGTGCCACGTCTGGCTCTTCCTGGTGAAGCTCTTCTCGTTGGCCTTTGGAGACCACCAAGCTTCTGAGATGCCTCCTTCGCGGAGCCAGGCTTTTATCGGTGGCCCCAGCTCACCCCCTGAAAACTGAAATAAACCTTTGGGTTGGGCACTGTCAACTTCAAAGGTCTGGACTTCAGGAGAAGGGGGAGAAGGAGGAGGTCTGCTTCCCAAGTGCTCCTGGGCTGAGGAAGCCTCCATTTTTGGTCAAGATGGTGTCTCTTTCACTTTGCTTTACTCTAACCCGCAGGTACTTCCTTGGTTTCCCCGTGACAAGACGTGCCTCTTTAGCTCGGCTACGGATCTGTAGAAAAACCTTCTCGAGTGTCAATCTCCCTCTCTTCTTCTTCTTCTTCTTCTTCTTCTTCTTCTTCTTCTTCTTCTTCTTCTTCTTCTTCTTCTTCTTCTTCTTCTTCTTCTTCTTCTTCTTCTTCTTCAACATTTCTTCCCTCAGGACTTCTCATTTTGGGGAGGCGATGAGACGCGTGAAACAGCCTCGGTGATCTACCCGGGCCTTAGAAAATTAGGAACGCCACTGATTAGTCGCTTGGGTTCCTGACCCATCTTTTATCTTCATTACTGGCCTTCTCCCTATAGTAAACTAAGAGTAACTCTTAACGGTAAAGATGTGTCTGTGTGTGAGGGTGCATGTGTGTTCGTGTGTGTTTCTGAAAGGTGGATCTCCCTTTTCTTTCCACCATCCTCGTGTCCCGGAGATAGATCTACAGCGGGGGGGGGGGGTGTCTCCAAACTTGGGCACTTTGAAGACTTGTGGACCATCTCCCAGAATTCTTCAGCCTTTGGTTGAGGAATTCTGGGAGTTGAAGTCCACAAGTCTTAAAAAGTGCTCGAGTTTAGCGGTTCCACCCCCACCCCACCCCACCCCACCCCACCCTCGGTCCCTCAGTCTACAGCATCACAAACCCAAGTCTTCTCTGTAACTCCACTGTAGATGTTCACTCATGAATTCTTCTGGTGGATGTCGAGAAGGGCAACATTTGACCTTGAAAACGAGGCTGGGGTCTTTGGGAGGACGGGGCTGTTGGCTGGAGGTCTCCTTGGTCTCCTCCCAAGTGGGTGGAGCGTAGGGAAACACCTCCAGATGAAGTGAGAGGAAACGGGGGCTCCATCTGGCTTGACCTCTGACACCTTTGGGATCGGTCAACCTGTCCCACCTATTTTGCGATTTCTTCTCTTCCTACCCATCAGATCTGTGGGGCTGATTTGCCCCCCTCCCCACTTTGCCCCTTCTTTAAGTCTTCATTTTATTTTTATTTTTATTTTTATTTCGTTTCGGAAGTGCCGTTGAATAAGAATGGGGGAAGGAGAAGAGGGGGACGACTCCGTTTGCCCATCTTCAAGGGGCGTAGGGGCGCCTTGCAAGATGCCGCTGTACTGCTTGTGTTGACTGTTCAACATTATAACTGTTTACTCCTTTTACAACTAAAAAATAATAATAACAATATTTGTGTACGTTCTTTGTCAGTGAGTGTAGTACTGTGTACTTAGCACTAGTGTGAAAAAGAATCAGAAAAAAAAAAACCCAAGGGAAGGCCCTGAGCTCTGGGGAAGAGGTCCATCCAGAGGTTGGCTTCCAAGATCTCCAAGATGGCGATGGGGCTGTCCACCAAACATCTTGAGAAGTTGCCAAGCTGGAGGAAGACTGCTCCGAACCTTCCCAATCAACCTTCTGGGGCTCCCACGCCACCAGTAACCAAAACTCTTCTTGAGATGGTTCTTCAAGGACCTCCTTGTTTGTGGCACTGTGGTCCTCCTTAAAACCAGAACTGGCAATTTTGGTGGACGTGGAAGGAGGGAGGGAAGCAGAAGGGGTGTCTTCCGGCGCTCTTGTGTCCATCTTGCAAACAGTGGTCCATCTTGAGGATCCAGGAAGGGAAAGGGACCACCTTGAGACATCTCCCTCACCTTCCCCCTGTCCTCTGCTGCTTTCAGCTGGCTCTCCATCAAAGCCCCGAGGAGCCGTCTTCATCTTGGGTTAGTTGACGATCCCTTTTCGCCGTAGCTCATCCAAGGTCACAGCTCGGAACCCTGGAGTTGACACCCCCCCCCTTGGAGGTTCACCTGTTAGACCCAGGGTGTGCGTGGGGGGGAGAATATGGACTCCAGGTGCTGCTCTGAGGTCCCTGCTTTTTTTTAAACACCACGGGAGAGGTCATACTTGTTTAAAGGATCTTAAAAGGGAAAACGTGAGGATGGAATTGAGGAATCTGGGCAAGCCATCAAATCCTCACCTTCCTGGGTGGCCAAGGCCAGGTCAGGTGAGCACTTGTGGTCCTCCAGGCTTTGAAGAATGACATCTCCCAGGAGGCCTTCTTCTGGAGGGATAGCTCTACAACATCGGAAGGCCTCAAATTCTCCATTCCTGTTTGGGAAGGAGCAATGGTTGGTGTTTCCTCTGGGAAGGGAAGGGCTTGGTGTGTCCCTCAAAGCCAACCTAGATGTTCCTCCTAGCCAGCAACCGCTACTCAACGTGGCAGCTTGAGTCTTTCTTTTGTTCCACCACTTCTTCTGGATCTATCTCCTCCAGCTCAGCTAGCTCTGCATTCACGCCCCCATGCCGTGCCAACCGGATTGGAACAAAGCTGGTTGTGATGCTTGTGGGCTCGCAAACACAACGGAGAAGGAGGTGGCCCTTTGGGTTGACTCACGACTGTCATTTTGGGGATGACACATCCTAGCATGGCGAAAATCTCACCCCAGCTGTTTGCCTGCTTTGAGTCACAGCGACAACGAGGGTGCAAAGAAGCTTCAAAGTCCTATTGCTTGGAAGAGAATTGTCAAAACGTGGGCGAAGCAGAGAATGGGGAAGCGATTAGCGATTGTGTAGAGCAGGGACATCCAACCTTGGCAACCTTTAAGATTTGTGGACTTCACTTCCCAGAATTCCCCAGCCAACCTGGTTGGCTGGGGGATTCTGGGAGTTGAAGTCCACCGGTCTTAAAAGTATTGGCTGGCTGGGGGGATTCTGGGAGTTGAAGTCCACAAGTCGTAAAAGTTGCCAAGGCTGGACATCCCTGATGTTGAGCATCCTTCTTCCACCTGGTGTTGCCTCGATGCCTCGGGACTTCATTTCCCAGAATTCCAGCCTCCACAGCTAAAGGAATGGTGGGGAATGAAGTCAACACAACGGTGAGCATCCCACTGATAGGAAGATTGTGAAATAGCCTCAGTGCTTGGCCTCAGTTTGCCAGAAGGGTAAATGGAACTAAGGCCAGGGGAGGCAGGGGTGGGGTGGGGAAGGGAGGCATTATTGAACTCGTTGGGATATATTTGTTGTGGACCAGAAAAGTACGTGTTTGTATGAATTGCACCTTATTTCTTTTTTTTTTCCTGGTTTGTCTTTTTTTTCGCTTGCAAGATATTTTTGTAATAAAATGTTCTGCATCACCCCTCGGTTTTGTGTCAGTGATCGTGACTGAGCTGGTGTTAAAGACATAGGGGCAGTCCTCGAGTTACGGCCATGTTTGAGCCCCAAAATTCCCCTTGTTAAGTGAGACAGCTGTGTAAGTGAATGTTGCCCCATTTTGCAACCTTCCCGGCCACGGGGTTACGGCCACCTTTTGAGCCCAAAATTTCCGTTGTGAAGTGACACAAGTATTCAGTGAATGTTGCCCCATTTTGCAACCTTCCCAGCCACGGGTTACAGCCACCTTTGAACCCCAAATTTCTGTCGTTAAAGCAATTTTTGCCCCATTTCACAACCTTTCTGGCCACCGTTGTTAAGTGAAACTACTATCGTTAAGCTAGGAACGCAGTTCTTAAGTGAATCGGGCTTCCCCGTTGACTACGGTGGCAAAAGGGGATCACCCCGGGACACTGCAACCGTCATAAAGACGAGTCAGTTGCCCAGTGTCCGAATTTTGATCACGCGACCGCGGAGACGATGCTCACCAGTGTGAAAATCAGTCACGATTCCCTGTTTTTCGGGGCTATTGTAACTTTGGACCATCACTAAACGGAACTGCTGTTAAATCGAGGACTGTCTTTATGCACTTCCGGGCAAAAACAACAAATCTTTTCTGCTTCGTTGCAAAAAAAAAAGAGCAGAGAAGTAGAACTTGGAGAAAGTCTAATCTTGGATCGTCCACCCAAATATTCGAACGTAGCGATGCAAAATAGAAAAATAGCTTGCGCTTGCAAAAAAAAAGGAGAGAGAGAAAAGCGCATATTCCACCCTCGTCCAAACCAGTAATTATCGGGGGGGTGGTGGGAGGGGGGAAAGGCAATCTACAATTACGCAGAACTGCTAGGCTGATTGGGAAGTCCAACCGTCGCTTATTCGCCCATTCTGAAGGAGAACAATAATTCTAATTATTATTGTTTGGACTTCGGTACAGCTGTTTTATCGCTCGACTAGCAGCCACGGGACAGATGGAAAAGGGGGGGTCTGCCGTTCTTTTATTTTCTCCCACCCGTATTTTATTTTATTTTTTATTTTATTTTTTATTTTTATTTTTTTAAAAAAAAATGGTGATTTTTTTTTCTCCCTCCCCGAGTCGCGTTTTCCAAAACCGCACGTCAGCAAAACAGCTTTATGTAATTTTGGGATTGCATCTGTTCACATAATCATCGGCGTATGAATTGATTTTGCACGACGAGTTCATTTTTGCAGCTCGCACAATGTACACAATAGCCAGCTTTGACGTCTCTCGCAAAAAGCGGCTCTCGCCTCGGGAAAGTTTTCTGACAGTGAGCACGGCCTGCCCAATGGTGGATCGGGCCAACGGGGTGCGCTTCCGTTTCACACATAACACCCCAACTTTTAAAACTGGGCTATGGCTCATTTAGGGACGTGGTGGCTCAGTGGGTTAAGACGCTGAGCTTGTCGATCTGAAGGTCGGCAGTTTGGCGGGTCGAATCCCGAGTGCCACGTAACAGAGTGAGCGCCTGTTACTCGTCCCAGCTTCTGCCAACCTAGCAGTTCGAAAGCACGTAAAAATGCAAGTAGAAAAATAGGGACCACTACGGTGGGAAGGTAACAGCGTTCCGTGCGCCTTTGGCGTCTAGTCATGCCGGCCACATGACCACGGAGACGTCCTCGGACAAGCGCTGGCTCTTCGGCTTTGAAACGGAGATGAGCACCGGCCCCTAGAGTTGGAAACGACTAGCACACATGTGCGGGGGAACCTTTACCTTTACCTTTATGGCTCATTTATTTTATTTCACGGCATCTTTATTTTTTTTTTGTAGACAATTCAGGGAAGCAAACGTGCCTACTGCTTCTTCTTCTTCTTCCTACTTTCCCTGCAACAACAACCCTGGGAGGTGGGTTGGGCTGAGAGAGAGAGAGAGAGAGAGAGAGGGACTGGCTCAGAGTGATCCAGCTGGGTTTGGGGAGTAAGACAGGACTGGAACTCACCACCTCCCTAAATCAGTGATGGTGAATCTTTTAGAGGTCCAGTACCCAAACTGCAACCCCAAACCCACTTATTTATCACCGGATGCCAGGTGGGTGTGGCCGCGGTGCTCATGGCAGACTGGGTGGGCGGGGCCAGGGCAGTGGTGGCCAGTCCCTCGCCATCTCCGGAGCACGGCACGCGTGCCCACAGAGAGGGCTCTGAGTGCCGCCTCTGGCACCACTGTCCTAAAGTCACCAAGCCAGCTTTCATGACTAATATGGGGACTGGCTCACCATCAGCGAGCCAGTCTTCCTGCCTAAGGTGGGATTAGAACTCGCCGTCTCCCGGTAATTGGCCCAAAATCACCCAATCAGCTTTCATGCCTAAGGCAGGACTGGAACTCACCACGACAGCACCTTCACCACTGTACTAAAGTGACTTCTCTTCTCTTCTCTTCTCTTCTCTTCTCTTCTCTTCTCTTCTCTTCTCTTCTCTTCTCTTCTCTTCTCTTCTCTTCTCTTCTCCTCTCCTCTCCTCTCCTCTCCTCTTCTCTTCTCTTCTCTCCCTTTCTTTTTCTTCCCTTCTCTTTCCTCCTCTTCTCCTCCTCTCCTTTCCTCTCCTCCTTCTTATTTTATATTTCCTTTTTTTCTCCTCCCTTTCCTTCTCTTCGCCTCGCCTCCCTTCCCTCCCCTCCCCTCCCTCCCCTTCCGTTGCACAAACTCCACTCACTCAGTTGCACACCATACCCATCCAGAAAATGGGTACAACCAGTACTTTTTTTGTAAAAGAAAAAGGTGCCGGAACTCACACATATCATACAACCCGCCTTGCTTTACCCTACAAGGTTCCATCCAAAAAAGGTGCCGGAACTCCGTTCTGAGCGTTCTATGAGAGAAAAAAAAGCCCTGGGTACAACTCATAACTGGCTTCTTCTGCAAATACCGGATCAGTTTTCATTCGAGAGCTAGCAAAGAACTGGGGAGTGGAAAATAAGGTAAATGGGTGGAGGGGAAGCTGAGGGGAAAATATGCTGGCCCATCCAGGGGAAGAAAAAAAAAGAAGAAGATAGTGTGGTGGTCCAGTCAAAAGAGCAAGCGTGATCGGAGGATCATCTAGCCCGGTGTTTCGCAATCTCAGTTAAGGTTAAGACGCGTGGGCTTCAACTCTCCCAGAATTCCCCAGCCGGTCAAACCTACTCTGTGCCCAGATTTTGCCAGCCACCGTTGCCACCTTGTCTCTTCCCTCCTCCGTAATTGGGCTCCAGAGGGGAAATCGCCCAGCGTGCCCATCTGTTCTATGGCTCGTCCTTCTACAACAGGCCGGTGGTGGTCCGTCTGCCTCTTCCCCCTGAGCAAAAATCTGATTATTTCTCTGGAAAGCGTGTGTGTGTGTGTGTGTGTGTGTGTGTGTGTGTGTGTGTGTGTGTGTGTGTGTAAAAAAAAGGAACCAGGAGGATGTCAGGAAAAGTGACCGTGTAAGCGATAGCTTGAGGGGGCCGTGACCCCTGTGTGTGTGTGTGTGTGTGTGTGTGTGTGTGTGTGTGTGTGTGTGTGTGTGTAAAAAAAGGAACCAGGAGGATGTCAGGAAAGGTGACCGTGTAAGCGATAACTTGAGGGGGCCGTGACCCCTGTGTGTGTGTGTGTGTGTGTGTAAAAAAAGGAACCAGGAGGATGTCAGGAAAAGTGACCGTGTAAGCGATAACTTGAGGGGGCCGTGACCCCTGTGTGTGTGTGTGTGTGTGTGTGTGTGTGTAAAAAAAGGAACCAGGAGGATGTCAGGAAAAGTGACCGTGTAAGCGATAACTTGAGGGGGCCGTGACCCCTGTGTGTGTGTGTGTGTGTGTGTGTGTGTGTAAAAAAAGGGAACCAGGAGGATGTCAGGAAAGGTGACCGTGTAAGCGATAACTTGAGGGGGCCGTGACCCCTGTGTGTGTGTGTGTGTGTGTGTGTGTGTGTGTGTGTGTGTAAAAAAAGGAACCAGGAGGATGTCAGGAAAGGTGACCGTGTAAGCGATAACTTGAGGGGGCCGTGACCCCTGTGTGTGTGTGTGTGTGTGTGTGTGTGTGTGTGTAAAAAAAGGAACCAGGAGGATGTCAGGAAAGGTGACCGTGTAAGCGATAACTTGAGGGGGCCGTGACCCCTGTGTGTGTGTGTGTGTGTGTGTGTGTGTGTAAAAAAAGGAACCAGGAGGATGTCAGGAAAGGTGACTGTGTAAGCGATAACTTGAGGGGGCCGTGACCCCTGTGTGTGTGTGTGTGTGTGTGTGTGTGTGTGTGTGTGTAAAAAAAGGAACCAGGAGGATGTCAGGAAAAGTGACCGTGTAAGCGATAACTTGAGGGGGCCGTGACCCCTGTGTGTGTGTGTGTGTGTGTGTGTGTGTGTGTAAAAAAAGGAACCAGGAGGATGTCAGGAAAAGTGACCGTGTAAGCGATAACTTGAGGGGGCCGTGACCCCTGTGTGTGTGTGTGTGTGTGTGTGTGTGTGTGTGTAAAAAAAGGAACCAGGAGGATGTCAGGAAAAGTGACCGTGTAAGCGATAACTTGAGGGGGCCGTGACCCCTGTGTGTGTGTGTGTGTGTGTGTGTGTGTGTGTGTAAAAAAAGGGAACCAGGAGGATGTCAGGAAAGGTGACCGTGTAAGCGATAACTTGAGGGGGCCGTGACCCCTGTGTGTGTGTGTGTGTGTGTGTGTGTGTGTGTGTGTGTGTAAAAAAAGGAACCAGGAGGATGTCAGGAAAGGTGACTGTGTAAGCGATAACTTGAGGGGGCCGTGACCCCTGTGTGTGTGTGTGTGTGTGTGTGTGTGTGTGTGTGTGTGTGTGTGTGTGTGTGTGTGTAAAAAAAGGAACCAGGAGGATGTCAGGAAAGGTGACCGTGTAAGCGATAACTTGAGGGGGCCGTGACCCCTGTGTGTGTGTGTGTGTGTGTGTGTGTGTGTGTGTAAAAAAAGGAACCAGGAGGATGTCAGGAAAGGTGACCGTGTAAGCGATAACTTGAGGGGGCCGTGACCCCTGTGTGTGTGTGTGTGTGTGTGTGTGTGTGTGTAAAAAAAGGGAACCAGGAGGATGTCAGGAAAGGTGACCGTGTAAGCGATAACTTGAGGGGGCCGTGACCCCTGTGTGTGTGTGTGTGTGTGTGTGTGTGTGTGTGTAAAAAAAGGGAACCAGGAGGATGTCAGGAAAGGTGACCGTGTAAGCGATAACTTGAGGGGGCCGTGACCCCTGTGTGTGTGTGTGTGTGTGTGTGTGTGTGTGTAAAAAAAGGGAACCAGGAGGATGTCAGGAAAGGTGACCGTGTAAGCGATAACTTGAGGGGGCCGTGACCCCTGTGTGTGTGTGTGTGTGTGTGTGTGTGTGTGTGTAAAAAAAGGGAACCAGGAGGATGTCAGGAAAGGTGACCGTGTAAGCGATAACTTGAGGGGGCCGTGACCCCTGGAGTGATGGAAACGGAGGAAATGCCGGGGGGGGGGGGCAATTTGGAAATTCCTTTTCTGCAGCTCTCTGTTCAAATCTCCCAAGACCCTTGAATTCGATTAACCTTGATGTCAAGGATGTTGGGAAAGAGCCCTCCCATCTGCCTCCTCCGATTCCACGGGGATTTTGTGGGGTTTTTTTTATTATTATTATTCTTTCCACCCAGATTTGTTTGGTACGTGACCTTGAAGGAGTTGTTAGGAGGTTTTGCTTTCCTCCTGTAAGCAGGTAAGGGAGAGACAAAATAAAACTTTTTTTAAAAAAAAGAAAAATTAAAAAGAAAAGAAACTCAAAGACAAGAGTTCCCCACCAACCTCAGCAAAACTGCATCCAGTTTTGGTCACCGCGATGTAAAAAAGATGTTGAGACTCTGGAAAGGGGGCAGAGAAGAGCAACAAAGATGATCAGGGGGGTGGAGGCTAAAACATACAAAGAACGGTTGCTGGAATTGGGTATGTCTGGTTTAACCAAGAGAAGGGTGAGGGGTGACATGATAGCACTCTTCCAATATCTCAGGGGCTGCCCCCAAAGAGGAGGCAGTCAAGCTATCCTCCAAAGCGCCTGAAGACAGGACAAGAAGCGACGGATGGAAACTCATCAAGGAGAGAAGCAACCTGGAACTAAGGAGAAACTTCCTGATAGTTAGAACAATTAACCAGTGGAACAACCTGCCTCCAGAAGCAGTGAATGCTCCAACACTGGAAGTTTTTAAGAAGAGACTGGACAGCCATTTGTCTGAAATGGTATAGGGTTTCCTGCCTGAGCAGGGGGTTGGGCTAGATGACCTCCAAGGTCCCTTCCATCTCTATTCTGTTCTCTTCCACGATTCTATTCTATTCTATTATTCTATTCTATTCTATTCTATTCTATTCTATTCTATTCTATTCTATTCTATTCTATTCTATTCTATTCTATAAAACTTTTTTTTAAAAAAAACAAAATAAAACACCTGATTTATCCTTCCTCTAATTGGCAGCCCTGAAACCCCATCTGGCTTGTACATAAGGGGCTCTTAGGCTGATGGAATTCCTACTGTGCCCTGTGTAGCAAGGCGAAAAGTCTAACTGTATCATATAAACACAGTTTATTGCATGCCTGCTTATTTATTAAATTGTGTGCTGTCCATCTTACTCTCCCGAGTGACTCCAGAGGGAAACTTACAAGAGCATAAAAATATTTTCTAGTCCTGCACAAAAGCCAGCTGGGTGACTTTGGGCCAATCACCAGGAGATGGTGAGTTCTAGTCCTGCCTCAGGAAAGAAAGCTGGCTGGGTGACTTTGGGCCAATCACCAGGAGACGGTGAGTTCTAGTCCTGCCTTAGACATGAAAGCCGGCTGGGCGAATTTGGGCCAATCACCAGGAGATGCTGAGTTCTAGTCCTGCCTTAGACACGAAAGCCAGCTGGGTGATTTGGGGCCAATCACCAGGAGACGATGAGTTCTAGTCCTGCCTTAGACATGAAAGCCGGCTGGGCGAATTTGGGCCAATCACCAGGAGATGCTGAGTTCTAGTCCTGCCTTAGACATGAAAGCCAGCTGGGTGATTTGGGGCCAATCACCAGGAGACGATGAGTTCTAGTTCTGCCTTACGCATAAAAGCCAGCTGGGTGACTTTGGGCCAATCACCAGGAGATGGTGAGTTCTAGTTCTGCCTTAGCCATGAAAGTTGACTGGCTGACTTTGGCCAATCACCGGGTGTCCCTCCCTCTCAGCCCAACCCCCCTCACAGGATCCTTCTTGGGGGGGAGAATAAGAAGAGGAAGGAGTGTCTGCCGTCTTGAGTTAATGTTAAAATAACAAAGGCGGGATATAAATAAGTAAATACAGATAGTCCTTGACTTACGGCCAAATCTGAGCCCGACACTTCTCTTACTAAGTGAGACCGTCGTAAACTGAGTTTTGCCCCATTTTACGACGTTTCTTGCCCCTGTTCTTAAGTGAATCCCGGCACTTGTTCAGTTAGTCACACGGCGGTTAAATGAAACTGACTTCCCTCTTGACATTGTTTGTCGGAAGGTCGTTAAAAGGGGAATCACACGATCCCGGGACCCTGTAACCATCATAAATAGGGGACCCATTGCCAAGCATCCCAATTTTGGTCACACGACCCTGGAGACGCTGCAACGGTCGTAAGTATGAAAAACGGTCCTAAGTCACTTTTTTCAGTGACCTTGTAACTTCAAACGGTCACTGCAGGAACGGTCGTAAGCCGAGGACTACCTGTAATTAATAAGTAAATAGTAAGTAATCATTAATAAGCAAATAATAAGTAAACATAATGTCCATGGAAGGGGCGGAGCTGACAATGCAAGATTGGTTTCGGCCTGCCAACCCTCCTGCAGAGGCCTCAGTCTAGGCCTGGGGTTTGGGGGGACAGCGGCCCTTTTATGACGTGCGGATTTCAACTCCCAGAATGCCTGGGCCAGTGTCAGCTTCCCACGCTGTGCTTCTGGGGCATGGCTGGCTCAGGAATTCTGGGAGTTGAAGTCCACTCGTCATAAAACCCAAACCCCCAGGTCTATGGAGGCCACCCCTCGGGGTTCCTCAGAGCCCCTTTGGGGAAATCAAATTCTTGAGCTTGGAACCTCAGCTGGATAAGACCAGGTTGGGAGAATATAACTTAAGCCAGGGGTCTTCAAACTCAGCCCTTTGATGACTCGTGGACTTCAACTCCCAGAATTCATCAGCCAGCGTGCCTGGCTGAGGACTTCTGTGAGGGGGGTCTTCAAACTCGGCCCTTTGATGACTCGTGGACTTCAACTCCCAGAATTCCTCAGCCAGCGTGCCTGGCTGAGGACTTCTGTGAGGGGGGTCTTCAAACTCGGCCCTTTGATGACTCGTGGACTTCAACTCCCAGAATTCCTCAGCCAGAGTGCCTGGCTGAGGACTTCTGTGAGGGGGGTCTTCAAACTCGGCCCTTTGATGACTCGTGGACTTCAACTCCCAGAATTCCTCAGCCAGAGTGCCTGGCTGAGGACTTCTGTGAGGGGGGTCTTCAAACTCGGCCCTTTGATGACTCGTGGACTTCAACTCCCAGAATTCATCAGCCAGCGTGCCTGGCTGAGGACCTCTGTGAGGGGGGTCTTCAAACTCGGCCCTTTGATGACTCGTGGACTTCAACTCCCAGAATTCCTCAGCCAGCGTGCCTGGCTGAGGACCTCTGTGAGGGGGGTCTTCAAACTCGGCCCTTTGATGACTCGTGGACTTCAACTCCCAGAATTCCTCAGCCAGCGTGCCTGGCTGAGGACTTCTGTGAGGGGGGTCTTCAAACTCGGCCCTTTGATGACTCGTGGACTTCAACTCCCAGAATTCCTCAGCCAGAGTGCCTGGCTGAGGACTTCTGTGAGGGGGGTCTTCAAACTCGGCCCTTTGATGACTCGTGGACTTCAACTCCCAGAATTCCTCAGCCAGAGTGCCTGGCTGAGGACTTCTGTGAGGGGGGTCTTCAAACTCGGCCCTTTGATGACTCGTGGACTTCAACTCCCAGAATTCATCAGCCAGCGTGCCTGGCTGAGGACCTCTGTGAGGGGGGTCTTCAAACTCGGCCCTTTGATGACTCGTGGACTTCAACTCCCAGAATTCCTCAGCCAGGCACTAACACACCCTTTCCTTCCTTCCTTCCTTCCTTCCTTCCTCCCTTCCTTCCTTGTCCAGTTTTCCCATCTCTTCCTCCCCGTTCTCAAGACCGGCGCTACCGTCCTTGAACCAGGGTTTCTTAATCTGACTGAAGAATTCTGGGAATTAAAGTCCACCCATCTGAAGCTTGTCAAGATTGAGAAACATCCCTGCAGATGGTTCAGAGAGCTGAAAAGTTTGAATTTTTACTTATTTTTCCCCCTCTGCACTTGTAACTGACATACCTACCACCAGAGGGAGCCATTGCCCCAACTATGATGGAACTTGAATCTGGAACACCTTCTGCAATTTATATATCAGAGGTCCTCAACCTTGGCAACTTTAAGACCTGTGGATTTCAACTCCCAGAATTCCTCAGCCAGCATGGGGGAAACTGCATTACAGACTGTAGCTCAGGGAGTCTTCAAACCTGGTCCCTTCATGAGTTGTGGACTTCAGCTCCCAGAATTCCTCAGCCAGTGTGCCTGGCTGAGGAATTCTGGGAGTTGAAGTCCACACGTCTTAAAGTGGCCAAGGTTGGAGACCCCTGATCTCTATCATCCTGAGTGGTTCTCCTGAACATTTGACCAGTTGAAGCTTTGCTTTTCCTCGAACTCAGATCCCAGATTGTCCCAGCCTCCAGTTGCTGAGACAGACCGTGGTTTGACCCCCAGGGGGTTTGAGAAGAGCGAAACAATAAAAAGCGAAACAATCTCGATCACGTTAAAAGAATGGCTGAAGTTTGTTCCGTTGCAATTGGCCTACCTTGCAGGGCTGGTTAGGGAGGAGCAAAAAAAAAAAATCAAGATGGCGGCCACAACGCTGAGATCAAAGATCTGCCCTTCTCTTTTAATGTGCGTTGCACCAGCCCTGTCAATAAGTGGGAGGGATGCTACAAAGGCGTGGGCACCCCTGCCATCTTGACTTTTTTGACCCAGTTACCATCCAAGGAATTCTTTAAATATGGAAGCGAGTTGATTAACCGTTTCTTCATCTGTCAGCAACTGCGCAGCTTTTTGACCATCTTTCTTAACAATCCTCTGCAAAGCGAGCCTCCATGGAACAGGCAGTTCTGCTGATTCCTGAGACTTTTCTTCCCGTTTGCGAGCTGCAAACTGTTTCCCAGAGTCCCCTTGGAGAAAGGAACTTTTTTGGCCTTGCATCCTGCAGGAATCCAATACATAGATTTATATCCTGCCTTTATTATTTTGATAAATAAATCAGGGCCGTGAACATACCAAATATTCCTTCCTCATCCTGTTTTCCTCACCTTGTGAGAAGGAGGGACTGGCCCAAGGTCACCCAGCTGGCTTTCATGCCTAAGGTGAAACTAGAACTCACCATGTCCTGGTGATTAGCCCAGTCACCCAACTGGCTTTCATGATTAAGGTGAACTAGAACTTCCATTCTCCTGGGGATTGGTCCAAAGTCACCCAGCTGGGCTTTTGTGCCTACAGCAGAACTGGAACTCACTGTCTCCTGGTGATTGGCACATAATCACCAAGCTGACTTGCAAGCCTAAGGCGGGACTAGAACTCACCGTCTCCTGGTGATTGGTCCAAAGGCCCCCAGCCAGCTTTCATGCCTAAGGTGGAACTAGAACTCACCATCGCCTGGTGACTAGCCCAGTCATCCATCTGGCTTTCATGCTTATGGTGAACTAGAACTTTTATTCTCCTGGGGAGTGGCCCAAAGTCACCCAGCTGCCTTTTGTGCCTACAGCAGAACCGGAACTCACTGTCTCCTGATGATTGGCACAAAATCACCAAGCTGACTTGCAAGCCTAAGGCAGGACTAGAACTCACCATCTCCTCCATCTCCTGGTGATTGGTCCAAAGGTCCCCAGCCAGCTTTCATGCCTTAGGTGGAACTAGAACTTCCATTCTCCTGGTGATTGGCCCAAAGTCAACCAGCTGGCTTTCATGCCTACAACAGAACTAGAACTCACGGTCTCCTGCTAATTGGTCCAAAGTCAAGCAGCCGGCTTTCATGCCTAAGGTGAACTAGAACTCGCCTCCTGGTGATTGGCCCAAAGCCACCCAGCCGGCTCTCATGCATACGGCAGTACTAGAACTCACCACCTCCTAGTTTCTTGCCTGGTACCTTAACCAGCAGACCAAAGTGATAACGCAGGTTAGCTTTGGCTCAGCACCTGCAACCAAATGGCAGAAGTGCAATTTGTCACCAGTGGCATCACCTACACGGAACAACATCATGCTGAAAGGGGTGTGGTTTATCCTCTCGCTACACACACACACACACACACACACCCCGCTTCGGAGCCCTCCATCCAGTAAGAACGCACCTCACTGTTTCCATCTTTCCATCCAAGTCATCTTCCACCTTTGCAACTGGGCAGGAACAAAATCTTCCACAATCTCCATAGAAACAAGTTTGTCGCCTGCGGAAACTGTTTCTAAGAGGTGGGAGCTAAGCGGAGGGATGTGTGTGTGTGGGGGGGTCAGCCTGAGCCCTCCCCAACCGGGGTGGAGTGACCTTGAGGCCGGGGCGCTTTGCCTCCTCTGTGTCTCTGGGTGAAAACATCTCTCTTTTGCAAAATTCTCCCCCTTGTAACCATAACGACTGAGGCTTCTGCTTTGGCTGCATTGGTTCCTGTTCTTGGAGAAGTGTGTGTTTGTGTGTGTGTGTGTGTGTGTGTGTGTGTGTAGGGAAGAGCCCCCCCCCAGAAGGAGCAGGAGGAAAGACACACCTCCCACCCACCCACCTAGTTTGCATTGCGCTCCCTACAATTTTAACATGTGCTTTTAATGGATGACTCAGTCCCTGCTGAGAATCCCACAAGGTGCTTTTTCGTTTTTAAAGGCAACCCGATGAGATCTTGATAAACTCAGGATCCAGAAAGATCTTGACAGACTGGAACAATGGCCCCTCTCCAACAAAATGAGTTTTAATGTGGAGGAAAGCAAAGTTTTGCATTTAGGCAGGAGAAACCCAAGATATAAGTACAGACTGGGCGAGACCTGGCTCAAAACCAGCGACTGTGAGAGGGACCTTGGAGTCCTAGTGGACGATCACTTGACCGTGAGCCGGCCGTGTGCAGCAGCAGCCAAAAAAGCCAATACAATCCTGGGGTTGTATGAACAGAGGCATAGAATCAAGATCACGCGAAAGTATTAGTACCGCTTTATGAAGCCCTAGTAAGACCACACCTGGAATACTGCAGCCAATTTTGGTCACCATACCACAAAAAAGTTGTTGAGAGTTTGGAAAAAGTTGAGAGAAGAGCAACTAAGATGATCCGAAGCCTGGAGACTAAAACATATGAAGAACCGCTGCAGGATTTGGGTTTGGCTAGTGCTAGTCTAAAGAAAATAAATAGGAGTGACATGATAGTGACATGATTGTTCTTTTTGTTGTTGTTGTTGACGATGATGTTATCTTTTATTCATTAGACATGAACCACAGTCAACTGAGCATTCAAATTGACTGGCGCTAATGGTTGACACGGGTTGCTGCCAGCATCCTAGGGATCAACCAGGTATCTCCTTAAAATGTAAGATGTTCTGAGTAGCGCAGTTTTTTGTAGCTTTGCTGGAGTGATTGCAGGAAGCTGCAGTTTCTTGATGCATTTTGCAAAGTTTTTGGACATAGTTCCCAGTGCCCCGATGACAATGGGTATCACCGTCACACGTTTCATCCATAATCGTGCAGTTTCGATGGCCAGGTCACGATATTTCATAATATTTCCCAGTTCTTTTTCTTCGACTCTGGCATCTCCTGGTACAGCGATATCAATCAGCTGTACGCTTCGGTTCTGTACAACTGCGATATCTGGCATGTTGTGTTCCAAATGGTGATCTGTCTGTATTCAGAAGTCCCACAAGATCTTCACCCTCTCATTCTCGGACACAGGAAAGTCGTATTTTTTACACAATGCCCAGTGGATTAATTCAGCAACTCAGTCATGTCTTGCTTTGTAATCAGTCTGCGTGATTTTGCTGCACTCACATATTAGACGTAAAACAGTTTCAACTTTGTCATTGCAAATTGTTGCTGTTGTTGTTGTTGCTGTTGTTGTTGTTGTGATTTAAGATTGACTGGTCCTCACACTTATGACCAGAACTGCATTCCCCCTGTCCCTTGATCAAAATTTGGGCACTTGGCAACTGGCATGTGTTTTCAACCATTGCAGCATCCTACAAGTCACGTGACCCCAACGTGCGACATTCTCAACTGTCTCTTGACATGCAAAGTCAATGGGGGGCAAGCCGGATTCATTTAATGGCCATGTTAAGTGTATCTGTTCATATAACGTCCATGTTAAGTGAATCTGAGTTCCCTGCACTGCAGGGCAGTGCACTGCGCAGCACTGATTTGCTTAACAGCCGGGGCCAAAAAAAGATTGTAAAATCAGGCATTGATTCACCTTGACTCACTTAGTGACCACCAGTCCCAACTGTGGTCATAACCTGAGGACTATCTGTATGGGAATTGATTATCATCTGGACTTGGCATCGGGACTCTATACAGCCACAACTGAGCCTCACCATTTCCATTGCTAAGCGAGACAGTTGTCCGGGGAGTTTTGCCCTGTTTTACAACTCTTCCTTGCCACGGTTGTTAAGGGAATCCCTGCAGCTGTTAAGTTAGCAACACGGTCGTTAAGTGAGTCTGGCTTTCCCCCCCCATGGACTTTGCTTGTCAGAAGGTCACAAAAGGGGGATCACGTGACACCACCACCCCGAGATGCTCCGACCGTCATAAATACGAGTCAGTTGCCAAGCTTCCAAAGTTTTATCACATGACCGGTGGGGATGCTGCAACGGTCGTTAAGTGCGAAAAACGGTCCTAAGTGCCGTTGCAATTTTGAATGGTCACAAAATGAACTGTTGGTGAGTCGAGGGCTATCTGTACTTGTATAAAGCAGTGATCCTAAACCAGGGGTCTTCAAACTCGGCCCTTTTATGACTTGTGGACTTCAACTCCCAGAATTCCTCGGCCAGGCGTGCTTGGCGTGCCTGGCTGAGGAATTCTGGGAGTTGAAGTCCACAAGTTATAAAAGGGCCGAGTTTGAAGACCGCTGACATAACAGAAAAATTGCACAGGAACATCTTCATGACGGAACATCTTCCATCTTCATGAGTCTGTTGTATAGGAGGAACCATTCTTTGCGTGATGCTGGTCTATTTTGGAATAAGTGAATTGCACAACTGACCTTTGATTCATCCAGATGTGGGGGCTTTTTTTTTTTGCACTGGAGGCTGAAAACTGAACAGCAGTTTAAACAATCTTTTCAAACTTCTCCGGTGTGTACAATTCCAAAGTTTGCACCCCCGTTTTTCTTAAGAGCGTGTCCGGGAGCTTTTGCAGTCCACAAAGGAATCAAATGCACACTAATAATGTATATTATTTCAGGATAAAAGAAAAAAAACTCCGAGACAGACACTAACGCAATCATTTTATTTATCGCCGAGCAAAGAACGAGGGGAGACCTCAAGGAGATTTTTGGCGGGCCAGACTGTCTGCCGTTTTGTTTCGCTTCGCTTGTCTTCCTGAAAACCACGGAATTAATTTGCCCGCCGCCCCTAAGAACCAGCACACATTAAAAAAAAAAGAAAGAAAAGAAATAAAAGACACCACCAAGGACAGGAAGAGATTTTGTGCAGGGGGGAAGTGCTGAGCCAAGCAGCGCAGAGTTCGAATTCCACCATCGGATTAGACCGTTGGGTTACAACCGCAATCAAAACGGGAATTTCTATAGTTAAGCAAGCGAGCGAGCGAGGGAACCATGCGGCCGTTCAGTTTGTGGCACCCAATTTTAAAACCTTTTCGGCCACGGTTGTTAAGTGAATCACTGCCTTTGCTAAATGAGTCGTGCGGTCATCCGGCTTCCCTTTTCGATTTCCCTTTTGTTAGAAGCTAGCTGGGAAGATCGCAAATTTTGATCATGACATCCTGGGATGTTGCCCCACCATCGTGAATGGTTGACAAGTGTCCGGATTTTGATCATGTGACCTTGGGAAAGTTGCAACAGTCGTAAGTGCGAGGACCGGTCGTTTTTATGTCATTTTGAGCGGTTGCTCAAACTCACAGTTGTAAGTTGAGGACGGCATTCACAACATCCACAAGGAGGCAGGCTGTTCCACTGATGAATTGTTCTAACTGTCAGGACATTTCTCCTTAGTTCTAGTAATGCCTTTATTCTTACCCCGGGTTTTCCTTACAAACGTGCAGGGAAACATTTCCAGCATCCAGGCTAGAATTAATTAGCTCTGCTAATTACCAGCTGCTAAAACCACTTGTGGCTTTAACACAAAATGTAAAAAGTGTATGGAAATTAACAAAAACCGTCGGTCCACCTGAGCGAAACATCGCACCATGCTACCTTCAAATCCCAGATGACAGGTGTGCACGAAGTGGCTTGTAGCTTTCTAGAAATTTTACATTTTACCGGATACGGAATCATGAATTCTCACCCCAGTGGATCCAAGCCAGGAAAATAGCAAAAAAAAAATAATAATAATTGAGCACAATGAGCACAAAAAGTCAGTGCACAATCCTTGTCTTCAAAAGATCTAATTTATGCAGGATTATTCTTGCATTCACCGAAAAAGCGACTTTTCACTTGCAATGGCAGGCTAATTGGCTCTCTAGATTTCTGTTATGGCCTACTATGGCAGTTTTGTTTTTTTTTCCCCCAAACTGGATGACGTTCAAAAGAAGTGTGGGCTTCAACTCCCAGAATGCCCTAGCAGATCGACACATCTTATAATGGAACCTATAGCCCGTTACAGTTATAAGCGGTGACGATCGTAAAGTGGTTCACCTACGTGACCAACTTGGTTTTGCGACCTTTTTGCAATGGTTGATGATGGCCACCCCCAAAAAAGGTCATAATATTGGATTGGTCAGGTGGATAGCCTGCTTTACGACCATCACAGCTTACGATTATAATGGTCTCATTACGGTTATAAATCAAGGACTACCTGCATCCATACAACATTAACCTTGTGAACTCTCAGGCTTTCTCCTTCTGTTATATATTCAGGTTGGACAGTATTTAATATTTTATTGTTATGTATATGTAGGGGTGTGGGTCTATACATATGTTGTATGTAGTATGCAGTGCTTTTTTTGTAAAAGAAAAAGGTGCCGGAACTCACACATGTCATACAACCCGCCTTGCCTACCCTACAAGGTTCCATCCAAAAAAGGTGCCGGAACTCCGTTCTGAGCGTTCTATGAGAAAAAAAGCCCTGGTAGTATGTTTTAGGTGTGTGTCATGTATGTGTCTCACTTTGAGAGCGGGCAACTAAATTTCATTTTTGATGTGCGCCATTGTGCTCACAGTAAAAAATGACAATAAAGATGATCTTATCTTTAAAAAAAAAAGCATGTCTCACCAGAATCCTCTAGATGGCAGCAGAGATCCAAAATGGCTGGATTCTTCAAGCTCAGATCTAATGGCCTCTTGCAGAAAGGAAAGGGTGAAGGCCTGGGGAGCCACAGGTGGTTCTCGACTTATGGCCACGATTGACAGTCGTTAAGTGAGTTTCGCCCCCCCCCCTTTATAACCTTTCTTGCCACAGTTGTTAAGTGAATCTCTGCAGTTGTTAAGTTAGCAACACGGTTGTTAAGCGAACCTGGCTTTCCCCCCACTGACTTTGCTTGTCAGAAGGTCGCAAAAGGGGATCACGTGAGCCCGGGATGCTGCAACCCGTTGCAAATGCCAGTCAGTTGCCAAGAGTCCGAATTTTGATCACCTGACCCTGGGGAGGCTGCAATGGTCATAAGTAGGAAAACCGATCGTAGATGACTTTTTCCAATGCCGCTGCAACTTTGAATGGTCACTGAATGAATGCTTATAAGTTGAGGACTGCTTGTATTTGATCGCCAATTGCTTAGAGGGGCGGTGGGGGGGAAGTCAGTTTATTTTTCACATTACAGGTAGCCCTGTAACTGGACTTTCTTTGTTTTTCCTTTTGAAGACGTTTCGCTTCTCATCCAGGCAGCTTCCTCGGGTTCTGAATGAATGGTGGGAAACGGAAGGATTTATACTCCTTGTAGACGGCTGGACGTTTGCCTTCTTTTAGAACAGGGGTCTTCAAACTTGGCCCTTTTATGACTTGTGGACTTTAACTCCCAGAATTCCTCAGCCAGGCACACTGGCTGAGGAATTCTGGGAGTTGAAGTCCACAATTCATAAAAGGGCCAAGTTTGAAGACCCCTGTTTTAGAGAGTCGTTGAGGCCACTTGAGGACGCAGATAAACCTCCAAGTGGCTTCAATAACTCTCTAAAAAGGATGCAAAAGACCAGCTGTCCGCAAGGAGTATAAATCCTTCCATTCCCCACCATCCCGTCAGAACCCGAAGAAGCTTCTCGGGTGAGAAGTGAAAGGTCTTCAAAGAAAAAAAAAAGAAAGAAAGTCCGGTTGCCTCGTGAAAAACTATCTTTGGGACATTTGGAAAGTAGATTCTCCCCTCATGCTGGGGTGAGAATTCATGAATTCACGAACAGAGGGAAATCGATGGGAAATAAAATATGAAAATCAGAAAAGGAAGCCATCATTCGGTATTTGCACAAAACAAACGCCCTTCAAGTGCTTCTGTGATTAATACATATCAATGACGATATTCATTTATGCAGCAGGTAGTCCTCAAGTTACAGCAGTTCATTTAGTGACCATTCAAACTTACAACAGCACCGGAAAAAAGAAAGGGTCTTAGGATCGGTTTTCACACTTGCAGCATCCCCTGGCTGACGTCATCAAAATTCGGATGCTTAGGGGAACTGACTCACATTTATGACGGTCGCAGCGTCCCGGGGGGGGGAGTGTCACGCGATCCTCTTTTGTGACCTACTGACAAGCAAAGTCAATGGGGAAGCCGGATTCACTTAATGTTCTGTACCAGCCTGCTACTGGCCCTGCAGCAAAAGCAGGGACAACCCCTTTACAAACGGCAAGAGGCTGGAATAAAGCCTGCCAAATTTATTAACATAAAACAGAGCAAGACAAGACACCAACGATGAAACAGGAGCTATGAAACAGTAACTATCCAAGCGGTTGCCTTCAGCAAACCAGCCCTCCCACACATTCCCCTTAAATACAGTTCAGGGCGTGGCCTCTCTCTGCCTCCTTCCGAGGTGCCCCATTGCCTTCCTCTGTTTACTCCTGATTGACTGCCTCCTGTGTCTGGGCGTCCTTCAACAGGGCCAGCTGTGGGTCATCTTCATCCACGCTGTCACACTCACACAGCTGGGTCTCCACCAGGTGGGAGGGGCCCGGCTGAGGGCTCTGCGGAGCCTCAAAGCCATCATCAGCAAGCTCTTCAACACCCCCCTCCTCCTCCTCTGAGTCGTCCGACCCAACTGCTGAACCCACAGGCTGACCCTGAATCACAACACTTAACAGCCGCGTTACTAACTGAACAACTGCAACAGTTCACTTAGCAACGGTGGAAAGATAGGTCGCAAAATGGAGAAAACACAGTTAACCGTTGTCTCTCTTAGCAATGGAAATTTGAGGAACAGTTTGTGGTTGTAAGTCAAGGCCTGTCTGTACAGCGTTAGAGCATTTCTTTTTAACAAAGAAAAAAAAAGGGGGGAGGGGGAAATCTATTGCTTTAGTCACTCGGAGTTTGGTCTGTGATTGATTTATTTCCATAGAGCAGGAGTTTTTAAACGTGGCTCTTTTATGACTTGTGGACTTCAACTCCCAGAATTCTTCAGCCAGGGACGCATGCCCAAGTCATAAAAGGGCCAAGTTTGAAGACCCCTGCCATAGAGAGTTTTTGTATTGCTTTTCCCGGAAAATTGGGGGCTGTGACTTTTGCTGTTTCACGTAGCTTTTCTAAGGAGAGGGTGAATTCAAGAGAATTAATTCAGAATTGTGTGACGCTGGTGTGGCTGACCAAGGGCATTGTTGATGCTAATCAGTTACTATGGATAAAATATGTTTAATATTTTATAAAATACATCTACACATCCGAACTAGACGGTGCTGTTTCTCTGTGTCATATATGTGCGTCTATGGGGGTATATGCATAATCTTTTGTCATGTTTATGTAGTGTATATCAGAGTTGGTCACCCTTTGAGAGCTGAAGGCAAGCAAATTTCATTTTAATGTATGCTGATTAATGTACATTTAAAGTGACAATAAAGTTATTATTCTATTATATTCTGTTCTGTTCTGTTATGTTCCATTCCAGAATAGAATAGGATAGGATAGGATAGGATAGGATAGGATAGGATAGGATAGGATAGGATAGGATAGGATAGGATAGGATAGGATAGGATAGGATAGGATAGGATAGAAAATAGAAATAACAGATAATAATGGAATGGAATGGAATGGAATGGAATGGAATGGAATAGAATAGAATAGAATAGAATAGAATAGAATAGAATAGAATAGAATAGAATAGAATAGAATAGAATAGAATAGAATAGAATAGAATAGAATAGAATAGAATAGAATAGAATAGAATAGAATAGAATAGAATAGAATATAGAAATAACAGATTGTAGAAGAGAATAGAATACAATGCAATGCAATGCAATGCAATGCAATGCAATAGAATAGAATAGGATAGGATAGGATAGGATAGGATAGGATAGGATAGGATAGGATAGGATAGGATAGGATAGGATAGGATAGGATAGGATAGGATAGGATAGGAAATAGAAATAACAGAGAATAATAGAATAGAATAGAATAGAATAGAATAGAATAGAATAGAATAGAATAGAATAGAATAGAATAGAATAGAAGCTGGAAGTGACCTTGGAGGTCTTCTGGTCCAACCCAGGCAGGAGACTTTATACTATTTCAGACAAATGGTTGTCCAGCCTCTTCTTAAAAACTTCCAATATTGGAGCACTCACAACTTCTGGTGGCAAGTTGTTCCACTGATTTATTGTTCTGGCTAATATTAATTGTTAGTAAAGGTAAAGGTAAAGGTAAAGGTTCCCCCGCACATGTGTGCTAGTCGTTTCCGACTCTAGGGGCCGGTGCTCATCTCCGTTTCAAAGCCGAAGAGCCAGCGCTTGTCCGAGGACGTCTCCGTGGTCATGTGGACGGCATGACTAGACGCCAAAGGCGCACGGAACGCTGTTACCTTCCCACCGTAGTGGTCCCTATTTTTCTACTTGCATTTTTTACGTGCTTTCGAACTGCTAGGTTGGCAGAAGCTGGGACGAGTAACAGGCGCTCACTCTGTTACGCGGCACTCGGGATTCGACCCGCCAAACTGCCGACCTTCTGATCGACAAGCTCAGCGTCCTAACCCACTGAGCCACCGCCACTGAGCCATTGTTAGTATTGTGGGCTAATTTGGCCGGAATATCATACAAATAGTCCTCCATTTACAACGGTTGATTTAGGAACCATTCAAAATTACCATAACACTGAAAGAAGGGACTGGTCCTCAAACTTACGACCGTTGCAGCATCTCCACGGACACGTGATCAAAATTCGGGCCCTTGGCAAGGTGCAGGTATTTACGAGGGCTGCAGCATCTGACAAGCAAAGTCAATGGGGGAAGCTGTTTTTTGTTTAACGATGGCGTGATTCATTTAACAACCGCATTGTTTTGCTTAACAGCTGTGGGGGGAAAAGATTACTGTAAAAATCAGGCACAACTTAACTGAACAACCGCAACAGAAATTCTGACCTCTTTTGGGTCATAAATCGAGGATGAACTATAGAAAAATCTTTTACACCTTGGCCATTGTAAGACCTATGCCTGGCTGGGGAATTCTGGGAGTTGAAATCCACAAGTCTTAAAGTTGGAATTCCACTTAAAGTTGAAATTCTACGCCTGGAATACTGCAGCCAATTTTGGTCACCATATCACAAAAAAGATGTTGAGAGTTTGGAAAAAATTCAGAGAAGAGCAACTAAGATGATCTAAGGCCTGGAGACTAAAACATACGAAGAACGGCTGCAGGATTTGGGACTGGCTAGTCTAAAGAAAAGAAGAAATAGGGGAGACATGATAGCAGCACTCCAGTATTTGAGGGGCTGCCACAAAGAAGAGGAGGGGGTCACGTTATTCTTCAAAACATCAGAGCGAAGGACGAGAAACAATGGTTGGAAACTGACCAAAGAGAGAAGCAAGTTGGAATTAAGGAGAAACTTCCTGACAGTGAAAACAATTAACCAGTGGAACAGCTTGCCACCAGGAATTGTGGGCATTCCATCACTGGAGGTTTTTAAGAGGAGACTAGACAGTCACTTCTCTGAGATGGTACAGGTTCTCCTGCTTGAGCAGAGGGCTGGACTAGAAGACCTCTGCGGTCCCTTCCAGCTCTATTCTATTCTATTCTAAAGGTTGGAGATGCCCGTTTTAGACATCTTTGAAAAGCAGAAAAATGACCTCCCCCCCCCAAGAAAAAAAAGATTTCACCTAATCAAGCTTAGCTCATTGGATAAATGCAGCCCACCCCACCAATCTGAGAAACACATTTGACTCTTAAGCCACCAATGCTGGTTTATACCTTTCCTTCTTGGTCAGATCCGCAGAGGCTCTCTGCATGGCTTGGCTGGCACAGGGAAGGGGAAAACTAGGGGCCAGGGATTGAGGGGGGGTGGTCTCCGTGATTTGGGGAAGGGTTTCAGCTGGAGGAGGAGGAGAACTGGGCTGCCACCATCTGGGCCTCTTATAGGTCAGCCAGCTCCTCAGAGGTGGCCTTGGGCCCTTCGGCTGATCTCGTGGTCACCTTGAACTGACGGCGCAGGAACCCGCCGTAGCGTTTCTGCTTGTCCCACTTGAGTTTGGGACGGATCCTGCGCATGAAGCCCCCGTAACGTTTGTGTAGCTCCTCCAGCTCACTCCCATCCTCTTCCTCCTCCTCCTCCTCCTCCTCGGTGCCCACCACCCCAGAGCCTCGCTTGGGGAACTTGCGGAGGAAGCCTCCGTAGCGTTTCCTCTCCGCCTTGAGAGAGCTCACATCTGGTTCTCCCTCTCGGCGAGAGACCACATCTCCAATATCCAGCATCTCTAGACTGTCTTCGTCCGCCTCCGGCTCTGAGCCTGCCCTCTCCCCGGTCTTCTGGAAGAAGCCCCCGTAGGACTGGCTGACATCTCCCTTGGTGAGGAGACTCTGTTGGAGAAAATGGGTGGGGGGAGGAAGAGGAGGAGGAGGAGGAGAGAAGGGAGGGGAAGAGAAGAGAAGGAAATATTAAATGAGAAGGAAGGAGAGAGGAGAGGAGAGGAGAGGAGAGGAGAGGAGAGGAGAGAAGAGAAGAGAAGAGAAGAGAAGAGAAGAGAAGAGAAGAGAAGAGAAGAGAAGAGAAGAGAAGAGAAGAGAAGAGAAGAGAAGAGAAGAGAAGAGAAGAGAAGAGAAGAGAAGAGAAGAGAAGAGAAGAGAAGGAGAAGAGGAGAGGAGAGGAGAGGAGAGGAGAGGAGAGGAGAGGAGAGGAGAGGGAAGGAAATATAAGAAGGAAGGAGGAGAGGAGAAGAGGAGGGGAAGGGCGGAGGGGAGAGAAAAATGGAAGAGAAGAGAGAGAAAAAGAGAAGACGTGTTGAGCCACAGTCATCATCAACCTGTTCCAGAGGCCAGCCAACTCTTTCCTCACGTACAATTCAAAGTCTGACTCTGACCTGGAATCTGTTGAGCCTGTTCTTCTGGCTGGTCGGCCTCAGGAATCAGGAAGCCAGGATCCCCTGGAGGCTGATCAGCCCCAGCATCTCCTAGTCAGCTGGAGCACTCAGAGAAAGAGGGACAGACCCCGAGTCTAGACATCTATAGCGGCAAGCAGAGCAGCGGCCCTCAATGAGGCTTCTCAGGTTGGGTTACAAATCGGTTCAGAATTTCCGATTGTTTCACACACGCATCCTCCAGGATGATATAACCACACTTTGGGCACTCAGCAACACAACACAGCACACATGGTTTCGTGTGTGCACAGCGTCCTGTGCTCATGTTTTACAATGGCTTTGCTGAAAATCAGCATTTATTTCTAGTGTTTGGCCGAAAAGCGCCATACTGCTTTTCAGACGAGCCCTCTTACTAAGCCAGGGGTAGGCAACCTTGGCTCTTTTATGACTCGTGGACTTCAACTCCCAGAATTCCTGAGCCCAGCATGGGGAAACTATGGCCCCCCTCATGACTCATGGACTTCAACTCCCAGAATTCCTGAGTCAGCGTGGGGGAACTATGGCCCCCTCATGACTCATGGACTTCAACTCCCAGAATTCCTGAGCCCAGCATGGGGAAACTATGGCCCCCTCATGACTCGGGGACTTCAACTCTCAGAATTCCTGAGCCAGCATGGGGGAGCTATGGTCCCCTCATGACTTTTTGATTTCAACTCCCAGGATTCCTGAGCCAGCATGCGGGAACTATGGCCCCCTCATGACTCATGGACTTCAACAATCAGAATTCCTGAGCCAGCGTGGGGGAAATATGGCCCCTTCATGACTCGTGGACTTCAACTCCCAGAATTCCTGAGCCGGCATAGCTCCACTTGGAAACCTCTCCCTTTCCCCTCAGTGTGGCTGGCTCAGGAATTCTGGGAGTTGAAGTCCATGAGTCATAAAAGAGCCAAGGTTGCCTAGCCCTGCTGTTATCTCCCTAAATCTTGTCAGCTTTGAATATTCTCTCTCTCTCTCTCTCTCTCTCTCTCTCTCTCTCTCTCTCTCTCTCTCTCTCTGTGTGTGTGTGTGTGTGTGTATCAACACCTTTTCACACTCACCTGGGATCTGCCAGTGTCGTCCTCCTCCGTCGGAAAGGAAGTTAAGACCAAGAGGACACCCTCACATTTCCTCCATTCCACACTGGACCCCAAGCTACCTTGGCACCCCAAAGCGCAGCGCTGCGGGGGGAAAAAAACAACAGCCAAGAGAATTACAGACAGTCCTCGAATTACGACCATTTGTTTAGCGACCGTTTGAAGTTACAGCAGCGCTGAAAAAAGGGACTTAGGACCGGTTTTTCCCTCTTAAACAACCACTGCAGCATCCCCCGTGGTCAGGTGGCAAAAATCGAGCCGCTTGGCAAGTGACCTGTATTTACGACAGTTGTAGCGTCATGCGATCCCTTTTGGTGACTGTCGGAGGAGCAAAGTCCCTGGGGGAAGCCAGATTCACTTAACAACCGGGTTACTAACTTAAAAACTGCAGGGATTCACCTAACAACAGTGGCCAGGAAGGTTGTAAAACGGAGCCGGACTCACTTAACAAGTGACTTGCTTAGCGACAGAAATTTGGGGTCCCGTTGTGGTTGCGAGTCAACCTGTAATTTATTTCTTTATTGAGCTCCTGCATTGGCAGCTTCCCTCTCTTTCAAACCAGCTTCCCGGTTTCTACTTTATTCTCAGGATGCTGGAGAATTTCTTTCCAATTTTTTTGGGGGGTGGGGGTGGGGAGAGTGGGGTTTAATTTTGAACTTTCTTTCTTGTGGCCAAGATAGCCAAGGATGCAATTGGTGAGGATGGGGTCTCCTGCAGCGTGTTTCTCCACCCATCTGAAACTCCTGCAGGCAGGGGAGCTCAGAAAAATTCAAAATGGTGGCTCTGACCGTACAATTAAACCCTTCCTCTTTTTAAATATGTACGGCAGCATCAAATGAACAGCTTTGGCTGCTGGGCTGGGCTTCTTAATACCGCTTTACAAGGCCTTGGTAAGGCCACGCTTTGAATCCCGCATCCAGTTTTGGTCACCACAATGTAAAAAAGACGTTGAGACACTAGAAAGAGTGCAGAGAACAGCAACAAAGATGATTAGGGAACTGGAGGCTAAAAACATACAAGGAACAGTTGCTGGAATTGGTGATGTCTAGTTTAATGAAGAGAAGGACGAGGGGGGACACGATAGCAGCATTCCAATATCTCAGGGTCTGCCCCAAAGAAGAGGGAGTCAAGCTATTCTCCAAAGCGCCTGAAGGCAGGACGAGAAGCAACGGATGGAAACTGATCAAGGAGAGAAGCAACCTGGAACTAAGGAGAAATTTCCTGACAATGAGGACAATTAATCAGTGGAACAACCTGCCTCCAGAAGCGTTGAATGCTCCAACACTGGAAGTTTTCAAGAAGAGACTGGACAGCCATTTGTCTGAAAATAGAATCCCATAATTCCACAGCCTGCATACACTAAGTCAGGGGTCTTCAACCTTGGCCCTTTTATGACTTGTGGACTTCAACTCCCAGAATTCCTCAGCCAGGCAGCTGAAGTCCACAAGTCAAAAAAGGGCCAAGTTTGAAGACCCCTGCTGTAAACACAAGAAGCCAAATGCACAAGTCATGCAAGGCCCTGCTAAGATAAGCCTAGTTCACGCAACCACTGTGAAATAACGTGATTTTGCTTGGATTTAACTATGATGGCTTGTCAATCAAGACTTGGCATGTTGGAATTCTGGGAGTTGAAGTCCACAAGTCATACAAGGGCCAAGTTTGAAGACCCCTTATTTAAAACATTTAATATAATTCCTATTCTATTCTATTCTATTCTAATCTATTCCATTCCATCCCATCCCATCCCATTCCATTCCATTCCATTCCATTTTATTCTATATTTTCTATTCTATTCTAATTCTGTTCTGTTCTGTTCTGTTCTATTCTATTCCATTCCATTCCATTCCATTCCATTCCATTCTATATTTTTTATTCTGTTCTGTTCTGTTCTGTTCTGTTTCGTTCTGTTCCATTCCGTTCCATTCCATTCCATTCTATATTTTCTATCCTATCCTATCCTATCCTATCCTATCCTATCCTATCCTATCCTATCCTATCCTATCCTATCCTATCCTATCCTATCCTATCCTATCCTATTCTATTCTATTCTATTCTATTCTATTCTATTCTATTCTATTCTATTCTCCCTCAATTGCAGAGTCAGTATAGGGGACATGTAAATATGTATATAACATATACAGTATCTGCTTTTTATGTTATGCTTTTAACTCTGTCTGAGCAAACAGAATGAAAAGCATAGCATAATATAACAAAGCTTGTACAATCTCTTTATTTACCGGTGTGCTTAGTGTTTCTAGATCCAACAGAACCAATTTCCCGGGCACCTGATCCCTGTCTTGACCCTTGGCAAAACAGTGTTGTGGCCAACCTCTGCTGTAACTTACTAGAGGGTTGATGGGCTTCTCCTCATCCTGGCTGTGAAGGACACACAGGGAACACCAAGAGACACAGTCCCAAGAAGCTGAGAAAGCCACGTGGAGAGAGAGAGCCAGTCCCCAAAGTTGCCAGTCCATGCTTCCCAGAAGGTACCTGGAGGAAAGACAAGTGAAGAATTAAGAGCAATCACACATCAGTGGAAGAGAATTTTTTGGGTCCTTGGAGCTCTCTGAGCTTGGTTGTTTCAGTGCAGGAAGTGAGGAGGAGGAGGAGGAGGACTGTGTGGTCGTTGGTGTTCTCTGAGCTTGGTTGTTTTCTTGCAGACGTTTCATGACCCAACTACGTAACATCATCAGTGCAGGAAGGGAGGAGGAGGAGGAGGAGGAGGAGGAGGATTGTGGGGTCCTTGGTGCTCTCTGAGCTTGGTGGTTTTCTGGCAGACGTTTCATGACCCATCTAGGTAACATCATCAGCGTTAGAAGGGGGTGGGGTTTGCAGAGAGGAGGAGGAAGAGAAGGAGGAGTGAAAGAGGAGGGGACAGGAGGAGAAGGAGGAGCATGACCACTGTGGGGTCTTTGGTGCTCTCTGAGCTTGGTTATTTCCTTGCAGACGTTTCATGACCCAACTAGGGAACGTCATCAGTGATAGAAGGGAGTGGGGAGTAGAAGGAGGAGGAGGAGGAGGAGGAGGAGGAGGAGGAGGAGGAGGAGGAGGAGGAGGAGGAGGAGGAGGACAACGACTGTGGGGTCCTTGGTGCTCTCTGAGGTTGGTTGTTTCCTTACAGACGTTTCATGACCCAACTAGGGAACGTCATCAGTGATAGAAGGGAGTGGGGAGTAGAAGGAGGACAAGGACTGAGGACTCCTTGGTGCTGGCTGAGCTTGACATTTCATTACAAAATTAGGTAACATCATCAGTGTATCATTATAGCACTGATGATGTTATCTAGTTGGGTCATGAAACGTCTGCAAGGAAATAACCAAGCTCAGAGAGCACCAAAGACCCCACAGTCGTTGTCCTCCTCCTCCTCCTCCTCCTCCTCCTCCTCCTCCTCCTCCTCCTTCTACTCCCCACTCCCTTCTATCACTGATGACGTTCCCTAGTTGGGTCATGAAACGTCTGCAAGGAAACAACCAACCTTAGAGAGCACCAAGGACCCCATAGCTGCTCTCCTCCTCCTCCTCCTCCTCCTCCTCCTCCTCCTCCTTCTACTCCCCACTCCCTTCTATCACTGATGACGTTCCCTAGTTGGGTCATGAAACGTCTGCAAGGAAACAACCAACCTCAGAGAGCACCAAGGACCCCACAGTTCTTTCCTCCTCCTCCTCCTCCCCGTCCCCCTCCTCCCCCCCCACTCCTTACTAGCACTCATGTCCTTTTCTCCTTCTCTTTCTCCTCCTCCTCCTCTTCCTCCCTGCTAGCACTGATGATGTTACCTAGTTTGGATAATGAAATGTCTACAAAAAGCTCAGAGAGCACCAAGGACTCCATAGTCCTTGTCATCGTCCTCCTCCTGCTCCTTCTCTCCCTTCTCTCCCTTCTCTTCCCTGCAATCCCAACTCCCTTCTAGCACTGATGATGTTACCTACTTTGGTCATGAAACGTCTGCGAGAAATGAGCCAATTACAATCTTCTTTCCTTTGAAAACAGAAGACACAAAGGAAGAGACTTTCTCAGAGGCGTGCACCAACACTTAGCTTACACACTTCATCCCTGAATTGGCGGACCGTTCACATGACCTCAGACTCGAACTACTAGGCCCAATCCGGATCCGTGTCCAGAATTCCATTTGGAAGCTTAACCTCCTTCCCGGGTGACACGGTTGGCTTTCTTAGCAAGCATCCCTTAATTGGGGCCGATGGAGAAATAGAACTAACACTCCGATATTCATTTCTGCTAAATTAAGCCGTAATTTGAATGATACGCATTATCATATGTCAAATTATCAGCCTGAGCAGAACATAAATTACGCCGAGCTGCTGGCTTCGGCAAAGTGGCATGAATCACCACCCGATCCCAATCGTTTGGCGTTTCTCATCTGCCGATTCCAAATTGCCTTAAGAGCACTAATTAATGGAGCCTCAGAACATGATTGAAGGATCTAAGGTCCGCCATTCGGAGCTGCCAGTTACACAAACACACAAAACACACACACAAAACCTACAGAGTGTGGGCTTCGGATCACAAACGCAAAAGTCTGTAAATTGTTAAATTGTTCGTCCAGCTAACGCAAAGCAGGGTACAAACTTAGAGTGGAGGAAATAGGGTCCTTGTTTTCGCAAGAGACTCTGAAAAGATAAATCTCAAATTCAGGAAGTGCCAGAATAGGCAGATCCCAGATCAAGATGGGTTAAAAAAAAGTCAAGATGGCGGACCCAGCCCTGAGCTCAAAGCAACTACTTTATGAGGTAGGGTTGGGCTGAGAGAGAATGATTGGCCCAAGGTCATCCAGATGGCATTTGTGCCTAAGGCAGAACTAGAACTCCAGGTGATTGGACTAAAGTCTCCCAGACGGCTTTTGTACCTAAGGCAGAACTAGAACTCACAGTCTCCAGGTGATTAGACTAAAGTCACCCAGACAGCTTTTGTGCCTAAGGCAGAACTAGAACTCACAGTCTCCAGGTGATTGGACTAAAGTCACCGAGACGGCTTTTGTACCTAAGGAAGAACTAGAACTCACAGTCTCCAGGCGATTGGACTAAAGTCACCCAGACGGCTTTTGTGCCTAAGGCAGAACTAGAACTCACAGTCTCCAGGTGATTGGACTAAAGTCTCCCAGACGGCTTTTGTACCTAAGGCAGAACTAGAACTCACAGTCTCCAGGTGATTGGACTAAAGTCACCCAGACGGCTTTTGTGCCTAAGGCAGAACTAGAACTCACAGTCTCCAGGTGATTGGCCCAAAGTCATCCAGACAGCTTTTGTGTCTGACGTGAGATTAGAACTCACTGTCTCCTGATGATTGGACTAAAGTCACCCAGACAGCTTTTTTTTTTTAAATTCCATTTATATCCCGCCCTTCTCCAAAGACTCAGGGCAGCTTACAAGCTTAGCAGTTGTGCCTAAGGCAGAACTAGAACTCACAGTCTCCAGGTGATTGGACTAAAGTCTCCCAGACAGCTTTTGTACCTAAGGCAGAACTAGAACTCACAGTCTCCAGGTGATTGGCCCAAAGTCATCCAGACAGCTTTTGTGTCTGACGTGAGATTAGAACTCAGTCTCCTGATGATTGGCCCAAAGTCACCCAGACAGCTTTTGTGCCTAAGGCAGAACTAGAACTCACAGTTTACTGGTGATTGGCCCAAAGTCACCCATCTGAATTTCATGCTTACAGCAGGGCTAGAACTCATAATCTCCTGGTGATTGGCCCAAAGTCACCCAGCCATCTTATATCCCTAAGGCAGAACTAGAACTCACAATTTACTGGTGATTGGCTCAGAGTCACGCAGCCAGCTTTCATCCCTGAGGCGGGACTAGAACTCACAGTCTGCTGGTGATTGGTCCACAGTCACCCAGTCACATAGCCCTAACTTGACTAATCGCCTGTATCCGCTTCACTTTTGCCAAAAACTAATGGATTTTCTTTGCCCTTCTTTTCACAGCTTTGAGTGTGTTGCTGGGCTAACGTCTTTGGCTAACTCTGTGGCAGCTGGCACACCCCACAACTGGGTCACCTCAGTGGGTGCATCCCCACACTTTTGGGGTTCAGGCTAAGACTGAAACTCTGTGTCTCCAGACTCAGGTTGTTCTGTAACAGTTGCTTTACAAGGCACTTTCTAAGGTGGGAAAAATCTGAATAGATGAAGGAAAAAGGCAGTCTCTTCTTTAAAAAAAAACAATTATTTCATTAAATAATAAAAAAATTGCACCAACAAAATACAGGGTGATTATTTTAAAAAAAACATTCATTATAGTGATTCAAATAAATAAAACATAGTAGAATGGGGGGGGGGAAGAATTAATGAAAAAGATGCATATTATACTGATTGGTATCACTATGGAATTAATTCATTCCTGAAGCTTGTTATTAAATCTAGGCCACATAAAAACATACTGGTTCCGTCTTCTCATTTTTAAAATGGAGAGACTTTTCAAAATACGTGAGGGATTCATATCCCAAATCCATTTCTTAATATCAAGAGGATAAGTTTCTTTGTGTAAGATTTCTCTTTTTGCTAAGCCCCAGGCTTGGAAGAACCAAAGATTTTTATAAAATGGGAAACTCCATATTTTTAGAAATGTAATTGAACAGCCCATTTACCTCTTTACTTATTCTAATTTCCACCTCCCCCCCCAAAAAAAGTCAGATTAAAATATGATTTAAATCGAAACAACAATGGATATGAATAGAGGATTCTGAAAATTCCAGATGGACTTATCCAAGGCTCATGAAACTGATGATTGCACAATGAATTATAGCCGCTTCTGCGTATCGATATCATTCACAATTTACAAATTGCACAGTGGGATTGAACAGAGATTCGGTTGCAATGGCCCAGGAGGTTTTCAAGAAAAGGTTAGACATGCATTTGTCTGAGACGGTATATAAGGACTCGTGCCTTGAGCAGAGGGTTGGACTAGAAGACCTCCATAGTCCCTTCCAGCCCTAAGCTTCTGTGAGAAACAGCAGCCCTTGGAAAGCAAGCCTCTGATGATGGTGACTAAGGAGAAGACATTGCATTGGGTCTCCACCTTGAGACTAGACCAGGGGTAGGCAACCTTGGCTCTTTTATTTATTTATTTTATTTATTTTATTACATTTATATACCGCCCTTTCCCGAAGGACTCAGGGCGGTTTACAGGGTGATTAAAAAACCAAGATACAAAAGTTAAAAACAAATTTTAAAAAAAATTATATTTGTCCCTACATAAATAAAACCCCAGTTAAAATAAGATTAATCCTCAGCCTGGGCCAGAAAGCTCGAAGAGCCAGGTCTTCAGGCCCCGGCGGAATGAACGGAGGTCGGGGGCAGTCCTCAGCTCCACTGGCAGCTGGTTCCAAAGGGCAGGCGCCCCCACTGAGAAGGCCCTATCCCTGGGTGTTACCCGCCGGCAATCTCTTACCGGTGGCACCCTGAGAAGACCCTCCCTGTGGGAGCGCACTGGACGAAGGGAACTTGATGCCGGCAGCAGGTGTTCCCTCAGATATCCCGGACCCAAGCCATTTAGGGCTTTATAGGTCATCACCAGCACCTTGAATCTCACCCAGAGGGCAACCGGAAGCCAATGCAGCTCGCGGAGTAGAGGTGTTACATGGGAGTATCGGGAAACCCCCATCACAACTCGCGCGGCCGCATTCTGCACCAGCTGAAGCCTCCGAGTGGTCCTCAAGGGCAGCCCCATGTAGAGAGCGTTGCAGTAGTCTAAACGGGAGGTCACGAGCGCATGAGTGACTGTGCGTAGGGCATCTTGGTCCAGATAGGGTCGCAACTGGCGCACCAGGCGAACCTGGGCAAAAGCCCCCCTGGTCACGGCTCCTATATGGTCTTCAAAATTGAGTCGTGAGTCCAGGAGGATGCCCAAGTTGCGAGCCCTATCAACGGGGGGTAACACCTCACCCCCCCATCGTTAGAGATGGAATAGTCTGGTTGACCCGAGATGCCGATATGCACAGCCACTCAGTCTTTGCGGGATTGAGACGAAGCCTGTTTCTCCCCATCCAGACCTGGACCACCTCCAGGCACCGGGACATCACGGCGAGGGCATCGCTGGGTTGGTTCGGGGTGGAAAGAAAAAGTTGGGTATCATCAGCGTACCCCACCCCGACTCGTGGACTTCAACTCCCAGAATTCCTGAGCCAGCATGGGGGAACTAAGGCCCCCTCATGACTCGTGGACTTCAACTCCCAGAATTCCTGAGCCAGCATGGGGGAACTATGCCCCCCTCATGACTTGTGGACTTCAACTCCCAGAATTCCTGAGCCAGCATGGGGGAACTATGGCCCCCTCATGACTCGTGGACTTCACCTCCCAGAATTCCTGAGCCAGCATGGAGGACCTATGGCCCCCTCATGACTGGTGGACTTCAACTCCCAGAATTCCTGAGCCAGCATGGGGGAACTATGGCCCCCTCATGACTCGTGGACTTCAAACTCCGAGAATTCCTGAGCCAACATGGCTCAGCTTGGAAACCTCTCCCTTTCCTCTCAGCGTGGCTGGCTCAGGAATTCTGGGAGTCGAAGTCCATGAGTCATGAAAGAGCCAAGGTTGCCTACCCCTGGACTAGGACCTCCAAGGTCCCCTCCAGCTCTATTCTGATTAAGAGTAGTCAAGTGCTTGGGGGAGGGGATTGAACCTTGTCGCTTTTTTTGACTCGTGGACTTCAACTCCCAGAATTCCTGAGTCAGCCATGGTGAGGGGAAAGGGAGAGGTTTCCAAGCTGAGCCATGCTGACTCAGGAATTCTGGGAGTTGAAGTCCACCCGTCATAAAAGAGCCATGGTTGCCTACCCCTGGCCTAGACCCCTGACTTGGCATGCCTAATGTAGCCCCCCCCCCTCCCAATTGCGAGAGCAGAACAAACTACTATAACTATGATAGGCAGCAAATGTATAACTAACAGAGTATATAAGATTTAGGGTGAGAACATTTAATTTAATTGCCTCCAGAACTTGTGGGTGCTCCATCACTGAAGGTTTTTAAGAAGAGACTGGACAGCCATTTGTCTGAAATTGTTGAGTGTCTCCTGCTTGGCCAGGGGGCTGGACTAGAAGACCTCCAAGGTCCCTTCCAGTTGTATTCTGATATAATGATTTATTTCCTGGTATTGTAACCAGGGTGTTGCTCTCCTTGGTGCTGAAATGTAACTCAAGCGCTGGGCTTTCCTACTGTGGATTTTGCATCGAGAAAGGAGGATGAGAATGCTGACCGATTACAGAAAGGATACAGGTTAGTCCTCGAGTTACGACCACAATCGAGCCCAACATTTCTGTCACTAAGCGAGACAGTCGTTAAGTGAGTTTTGCCCCATTGTACGACCTTTCTTGCCACCGCTGCTAAGTGAACCACTGCAGTTGTTCAGTAACATGGCTGTTAAGTGAATCCGGCTTCCCCATTGACTTTGTCTCTCAGAAGGTCGCAAAGGACACTGCGACCGTCGTAAATACGAGTCGGTTGCCAATTCTGTTCACATGCCCACAGGGAGGCTGCAACAGCCATAAGTGTGAAAAACGGCTATGGGTCACTTTTTTCACTGCCGTCGTGACTTTGAACGGTCACTAGATGAATGTTTGTAAGTCAAGGAGTTACTTGTCTGCCAGCTAAAGCAGATGTGTTTGGTTTTTTTTATGTCAAACACAACACAATATAATAACAAAATAATCGGCCATAACAAAGCGCACTGCCACAGGTCTAGCAGCCGGTAGCAAAACGCAGCAGGCAGCTGTGGCACCTTTTTAGCCTGACATACATTTTTAGTACAAGGCGTAATTGTGTCCGTGTCCTGTACTAAGCCTTCTCCAATGCTTGAATGTGGGGTTTAAATCGGGAGGAAAGAAGGAAGGCAGGAAGTGGTGATAATGGAAATGTAGGTTAGAACATAGGAGCACGATTAGAAGTACCGTATCCCTGAGCAATTGCATTGTGTCAAAAACCCATTGTGTTGGTTGCGTCCTTTCCAGATCTGCTGAAAGCTTTTGATGTAACGCCATTCCCCAGCCTCCCCCTCTAGAGCACCGGCAGAGTGTCATTGTTCCCAAAACAGCCACCTTGTCATCCCGAATCAAATGTCCTGGGAGATTATCTGGAGCGGTTCATACTCAAAGTAGAACTCGGTTATCCCTTAAGAAAGACGAGCGGTTTGAGATGAAGGACACACGGCTGCCTTTTCCTACACCTTTATCCCGTTTTGCAGAACAGCCAGGAGTCTGTCTAAGAAGCCTTGCACTGGAGAAAAAGAAAGAAAGAAAGAAAGAAAGAAAGAAAGAAAGAAAGAAAGAAAGAAAGAAAGAAAGAAAGAAAGAAAGAAAGAAAGAAAGAAAGAAAGAAAGAAAGAAAGAAAGAAAGGAAGGAAGGAAGGAAGGAAGGAAGGAAGGAAGGAAGGAAGGAAGGAAGGAAGGAAGGAAGGAAGGAAGGAAGGGGAGAGAGAGGCAGAGAGGGAGGCAGGGAGGGATGGAAGGAGGAAAGAAGAAAAGAAGAAGAGGGGGAGGGATGGAGGATGAAGAAAGGAAGGAAGGAAGGAAGGAAGGAAGGAAGGAAGGAAGGAAGGAAGGAAGGAAGGAAGGGGAGAGAGGCAGAGAGGGAGGCAGGGAGGGATGGAAAGAGGAAAGAAGAAAAAAGAAGAGGGGGAGGGAGGGTGGAAGGAGGAAGGAAAGAAAGAAAGAAAGAAAGAAAGAAAGAAAGAAAGAAAGAAAGAAAGAAAGAAAGAAAGAAAGAAAGAAAGAAAGAAAGAAAGAAAGAAAGAAAGAAAGAAAGAAAGAAGGAAGGAAGGAAGGAAGGAAGCAGGCTGATAGGATACTGGCCACAGCTTGAAATACTCTGATTTAAAGAAGTTTTCTGCTGAGGAGGTCCAAAGACACCAAGTAAATCAAGATTGTCAAAACAGGCCTCTTTTAATATCCCAGGTTTTGGGGCCCATAGGTTGTTTCTCCCGAATGCATTAGAACGTTTCTCGGAGCCCTCTAAATTTCCCGCGCCAAAGGTTGGGAGCCGACCGGTCCCTCTATCCTCCCCGTCGTTTGTCAGAACGAGCTCAGTTATGGATTTCACTCGGAGTGCTTTAAATCTGCTTATTAAAGCCGAAAGCGGCGCAGTCGTTTTCCTGCTGACAAGCTCGCAAAGAACCGAGGCGTTGCTAAGAACGTTCCAAGGGTCACTTGGTGGCCAGAAACAATGATATAAATAGAGCCGCATTGTGAAAATGTTCCCAACACCAGGAAGACTTTCACATTCTAAGTATACTGTATGGTAATAATACGTCACAGATGTAAAGAACTCGGTGGCCTTGGATGTCCATTTGAGGAGACTCGCCTGGGTTTGCAGAAATGCCTAGTTTAATGAAGAGAAGGACGAGGGGGGGACATGATAGCAGTCTGCCAATATCTCAGGGGCTGCCCCAAAGAAGAGGGAGTCAAGCTATTCTCCAAAGCACCCGAAGGCGGGACAAGAAGCAACGGATGGAAACTAACCATAGAGAGAAGCAACCTAGAACTAAGGAGAAACTTCCTAACACTTAGAACAGCTAACCAGTGGAACAACCTGCCTCCAGAAGCTGTGAATGCTCCAACACTGGAAGTTTTTAAGAAGAGACTGGACAGCCATGTGTCTGAAATGGTTTAGGGTTTCCTGCCTAAGCAGGAATTTGGGGCTCAGGTGAGCAGGGGGTTGGACTAGATGACCTACAAGATCCCTTCCAACTACTTCTTCTTCTTCTTCTTCTTCTTCTTCTTCTTCTTATTATTATTATTATTATTATTATTATTATTATTATTATTATTATTATTAATTATTATTATTATTATTATTATTATTCCTGCCTGAACAGGGGGTTGGAATAGAAGGCCTCCAAGGTCCCTACCAACTTTATTATTATTATTGTTGTTGTTGTTATATAGGGAGTAGCCAAACATCATCATCATCATCATCATCATCATCATAATTACAAACCTAAAATACACACCTTCTTTTCCAAAAAAAAATCTATAGCAAAAAAGAAATCTAATGGACTCGAGACCACTGTTATAGGATTCACATATTTTATGCTTTTCCTTTTTACTCCCTAGCATATAAAAACAATTACCAATAATATGATAACTATTACTCATCCGTTTGATATTTTTTTTCTTTTCATTTTTTGAAAAGGTCAATGCCGTGGCCTCCTAGATTGAACCTCCTGGCCGCTAGCTGAGAACAGGAAAAAAAAAACAAAAAGAAATTCCGGATCCTATTTTCGATATAAATAAGATTGCAGGGGTGGATGACGGCCGTAACAATTCATTTTGTTGGGTCAAAGTCAGCTGGGTAATTAAGCATTCAAAGCCAATTAAGGAACAAAACCTTTTCAGTTCTCTTTTGTGTGCCTGTGTGTTGTTGCAACGGATAAACTGGGAGAAAGAATTGTTTGCAGCTAATGGATACGTCCTTGTCCATCCCTCGGGAGGTGATTTTTCACTGCTATTGTAATTTACAACTGGAGATGGTAAACTTTCTACAGACTGATGGACATAAAGCATAGAATCATAGGGTTGGAAGGGACCTCGAGAGGTCTTCTAGTCCAACCCCGCGCCCCCCCCCAGCTCAAGCAAGACACCCTATACTAGGGGTAGGCAACCTTGGCTCTTTTATGACTCGTGGACTTCAACTCCCAGGATTCCTGAGCCAGCATGGGGGAACTATGGCCCCTTCGTGACCAGTGGACTTCAACTCCCAGAATTCCTCACCCAGCGTGAAGGAACTATGGCCCCTTCATGACTAGTGGACTTCAACTCCCAGAATTCCTGAGCCAGCATGGGGGAACTATGGCCCCCTCATGACTCATGGACTTCAACTCCCAGGATTCCTGAGCCAGCATGGGGAAACTATGGCCCCCTCATGGCTCGTGGACTTCAACTCCCAGGATTCCTGAGCCAGCATGGGGGAACTATGGCCCCTTCATGACTGGTGGACTTCAACTCCCATAATTCCTGAGCCAGCATGGGGGAACTATGGCCCCTTCATGACTGGTGGACTTCAACTCCCAGGATTCCTGAGCCAGCATGGGGGAACTATGGCCCCCTCATGATTTGGGGACTTCAACTCCCAGAATTCCTGAGCCAGCATGGGGGAACTATGGCCCCTTCATGACTGGTGGACTTCAACTCCCAGGATTCCTGAGCCAGCATGGGGGAACTATGGCCCCCTCATGATTTGGGGACTTCAACTCCCAGAATTCCTGAGCCAGCATGGGGGAACTATGGCCCCTTCATGACTGGTGGACTTCAACTCCCAGAATTCCTGAGCCAGCATGGGGGAAACTATGGCCCCTTCATGACTGGTGGACTTCAAGAATTCCTGAGCCAGCATGGGGGAACTATGGCCCCTTCATGACTGGTGGACTTCAACTCCCAGAATTCCTCAGCCAGCGTGGGGGAACTATGGCCCCTTCATGACTGGTGGACTTCAACTCCCAGAATTCCTGAGCCAGCATGAGGGAAACTTTGGCCCCTTCATGACTGGTGGACTTCAACTCCCAGAATTCCTGAGCCAGCATGGCTCAGCATGGAAACCTTTCCCTTTCCCCTCAGCATGGCTGGCTCAGGAATTCTGGGAGTTGAAGTCCACGAGTCATAAAAGAGCCAAGGTTGCCTACCCCTGACCTGTACCATTTCAGACAAATGGCTGTCCAGTCTCTTCTTAAAAACCTCCAGTGACGGAGCACCCACAACTTCTGAAGACCAGCAATTCTACTGATAGATTGTTCTCACTGGCAAAAAAAATTTCCCCATTAGTTCTAAGTTGAATCTCTTCTTGATAAGAACAGAATGGAAAGACAGAGCTGAAAGGGACCTTGGAGGTCTTCTAGCCTAACCCTCTGCTCAGGCAGGAGACCGTATGTTATTCCGGACAAAATGTCTGTCCAATCTCTTTTTAAACATTTCCAGTGACGAGGAATATATTGAGAATTATTTTCTCCACTAAAAGGAACATTTGGGGCATGCCTCATTCTTTTCTCTTGCTACTGGGAGTTGAAGTCCACATGTCTTCAAGTCACCAAGGCTGAGAAATCACTGTTCCAGAATCAACCTGGAAGGGACCTTAGAGGTCTTCAAGTCCAACCCCCCCTACTCAAGCAGGAGACCTTATGCCATTTCAGACAAGCGGCGGTCCAGTCGCTTCTTAAAAACCTCCAGCGTTGGAGCATTCACACCTTCTGGTGGCAAGCTGTTCCAGTGGTTAATTGTTCTGTCAGAAAATTTCTCCTTAATTCTAGGTTGCTTCTCTCCTTGGTGAGTTTCCATCCATTGCTTCTTGTCCTGCCTTCGGGTGCTTTGGAGAATAGCTTGACTCCCTCTTCTTTGGGGCAGCCCCTGAGATACTGGAAGGCGGCTATCACGTCACCCCTGGTCCTTCTCTTTGTTAGGCTAGACATATCTAATTCTCTCAATAGTTTAGCCTCCAGTCCCCTGATCATCTTTGTTGCTCTTCTCTGCTCTCTTTCTAGAATCTCAGCATCTTTTTTAATATCAGGCGGACCCGAATCGGATGCAGTATTAATACTAGCATGGCAGATACAGTTAAAAATGCAGACTTAGCCTCTGCGAATGGTTAGGAATCAGGACGTTGTGTAACGGAAATGCCTTGATTTCTGTGTTTCTTCCATGTTGGGATCACTCGTGAGTTTTACACAAGAGAGGCGTCTTAATGCAGAACCAGACAGAGAAGACACCACTCTATCTAATCAGATAGCCTGCTTTTGAACCCAGAGGTTCTATTGGACCAAATAGCAGAGTTTGAAAGGGACCTTAGAGGTCTTCTAATCCAGGGGTCCCCAACCCCCGATCCGTGGACTGGTACCGGGCCGTGGCATGCCAGCAACTGGTCCACACAAACAAGCAAAGCCCCATCCGCGGGATGCGGGTAGCACACAAAACCACGCACCCTCCAGTCCACGCTAAAACCTCTCTCCACGGAACTGGTCCGTGGTGCCCAGAAGGTTGGGGACCTCTGTTCTACGTGGCCAGGATATGTTTGAATGGAGAAAGGAAAGGGGACAGACCTTGATCATGTCAATGAGAAATGGGCCATTTATTTCTCAAGAGAAGACCTGCAGATTCGGCCTTCAGGTGGGGGAGACCAATTATGGCTGTGAAGTTTAAAGAAACTCCAGTGGGTTAAAAACAGGGGAGCCAATAAGAAAAAATCTTGGTTCTCTTACCATGTTACCTGCGCTGATTTAGCCCTCTTTATTTCCCATCCCTTCTGTCATTCTGTTAGACCAGGGGTCCCCAACCCCTGGGCCGTGGACCGGTACCGGGCCGCGGCAGGCCAGCAACCGGTCCGCACAAACAAGCAAAGCCCCATCCGTGAGATGCAGGCAGCACACAAAATCACGCACTCTCCGGTCCGTGGAAAAACCTCTCTCCACGGAACTGGTCCCCAGTGGTGCCCAAAGGATTGGGGACCTGTGTTCTAGTCCAACCCTCTGAGATGTCATTCTCCAGCAGCAAATGGAAAGGACCCATGGCTGCTTCTCTAGTGTCTATTTTGGGAAGGAGAATTTCTTCCTGGATTTTATCCCAAGAGGCTTTATCCCAAGGAAAAGCTTTCTGACAAACAAAATGAACGGGGAAGCCAGATATCACGTTCACAAGTGTGTGTGACTAACGTAACCCCTGCAGTGATGCCCTTAACCACCGTGGCAAGAAAGGTTGCAAAATGGGGACAAACTCGCTTAACGACTGTTGGAAATTTGGGGCTCAGGTGTGACCGTAAGTTGAGAACCACCTCGAATTTGGTATAGGGTTTCCTGCCTGAGCAGGGGGTTGGACTAGATGACCTCCAAGGTCCCTTCCAACTTTATTATTATTATTATTATTATTATTATTATTATTATTATTATTATTATTATTATTATTATATAAAACTTTTATTCATAAAACATGAAACTCAGTCACCTGAACACTCAAACTGACTGGCACTAATGGTTGACACGGGTTGCTGCCAGCATCCTAGGCATCAACCAGGTATCTCCTTAAAATGAAAGATGTTCCGAGTTGTGCAGTTTTTTGTAGCTTTGCTGGAGTTATTGCAGGAAGCTGCAGTTTCTTGATGTGTTTTGCAAAGATTTTGGACATAGTTCCCAGTGCCCCGATGACAATGGGTATCACTGTTACGCGTTTCATCCATAATCGCGCAGTTTCAATGGTCAGGTCGCGGTACTTCGTAATTTTTCCAGTTCTTTTCCAGGAGAACTGGAAAAGATTATGAAATACCGCGACCTGGCCATTGAAACTGCGCGATTATGGATGAAACGTGTAACAGTGATACCCATTGTCATCGGGGCACTGGGAACTATGTCCAAAAACTTTATTGTTGTTGTTGGTTATTTGTTTGCTCCAGCATGGTATGTGAAATACAGCAATTGTATTAACACGGGTTCAAGGTTTAGCTTTTTGTGTGACAAGGACCCAAATGTTGTTAGGACAGAACAGAAAAAAAACAGAAGAACAGAGTTGGGAGGGACCTTGAAGGTCATCTAGTTCAACCCCTGCTCAGGCAGGAAACGCTATTCCATTTCAGACAAATGGCTGTCCAGTCTCTTCGTAAAAACCTCCGGTGTTGGAGCACCCACAACTTCTAGAGGCAAGTAGTTCCACTGCTTAATTGTCCTGACTGTCAGGAAATTCCTCCTTAGTTCTAGGTTGCTTCTCTCCTTGGTTAGTTTCCATTTGTTGCTTCTTGTCCTGCCCTTCAAGCACTTTGGAGAATAGCTTGACTCCTTCTTCTTTGGGGCAGCCCCTGAGATAGTGGAAGACTGCTATTATGTCACCCCTGGTCCTTCTCTTCATTAAACCAGACCTACCCAATTCCAGCCATTCTATAGCAAGGAAGACCATAACTTTAAAATCCCACTGATTTCAACAATCGGAGGTCCACAGCATTCCATACAATTTGATTTGGAAAGAATCCACCTTTTTCTTTCCACGGTTGAATGCAGCAAATACGTGTGATTGTTTATGCTAGTATATACTGAACATTTCCTTCTGCTCTGAGAAATTGGATGAAGGCAGTAAAAATCCTCTGCCGTGTTTACAGAGTAGATTTTTATTGCCTTCAATGAATTTCTCTGTGCGAGAGGAAATATTCAATATATAGTAGTATACCCACAGTTCAGAAGAAGCAGAAAAAATGAACAAAAGAGGTTGACAAGCAATTACGGGGCAGGAAAATAATGTTTAAAAGAATAAGAATTTTTTCTAAACATGGATTAGGCTACTCCCTTTATATTAAAGACTCAAATATATATATATTTGTTATGTTTTATCAATGAGAATACAATCCAAAACAGAAAATTTATACACCTAATAGTAAGAACTAAAAATACTTGCATACAAAAAATGAAAAAAGAAAAAAATGACCCAATTATCAAATAAGTCCAACATTAAACATGGAAAAAACAATCCACCCTGGTATAATAATTGGGCTAACCGGTTGACTGTTTTTTTTTTAAATTTCTTTTTCTTTCACTTTTTATATATATTAGATATTGGGGCGATTTGATGATTAGATAGAGACCTCCTCATCTGAAATATATATTTGTATATTTTTCTTGTTAAATAAGGATGAAAAAGTTTGTAACCATTTGCAAACCCATATATATAAGGAGAGAATTTATCTGGGTTTTTTTATTTTTATTTTCAGCATCCAGCCAAATTTTTTTATATTTCTATATTTTTTATATGTAATACTTATGTATTTCTAAAAATTAGAAATGCACCACAGCAAAAATTTCCTTCCCCCCCCCTCCCTTAGGGCAAGACTCTTAGTTCATCCAGAAATAAAGCTTACGTTGTACTTCCAATTAATAGATAATAGACAGATAAAATTCACTTACACACCTAGACGTGACTTTAAATAAAAGCAACAGCTATTGCAAGAAAAGGGGGAAAGAATGAATAGATGGAAGCGTGAATAAATAACGTAACATAGATTTGTAATATGGGGCACGCTATTTAGAATGGATTGGATTGGATTGGATTGGATTGGATTGGAATAGAATAGAATGGAATGGAATGGAATAGAATAGAATAGAATAGAATAGAATAGAATAGAATAGAATAGAATAGAATAGAATAGAATAGAATAGAATAGAATAGAATAGAATAGAATAGAATAGAATAGAATAGAAAAGAATAGAATAGAAAATATGGAATGGAATGGAATGGAATGGAATGGAATGGAATGGAATGGAATAGAATAGAATAGAATAGAATAGAATAGAATAGAATAGAATAGAATAGAATAGAATAGAATAGAATAGAATAGAATAGAATAGAATAGAATAGAATAGAATAGAATAGAATAGAATAGAATAGAAATGCAGAATAGAATAGAATAGAATAGAATAGAATAGGATAGGATAGGATAGGATAGGATAGGATAGGATAGGATAGGATAGGATAGGATAGGATAGGATAGGATAGGATAGGATAGGATAGAATATGGAAGGGACCTTGGAGGTCTTCTAGTCCAGCCCACTGCTCAAGCAGGAGAACCTATATCATTTCAGACATTATTTTCCATTTTCTCAACTTCTTTTTTCAACCTCAAAGCAAGATATACAATCCACGCAACTTTAAAAAAGAGACTGGATAGCCATTTGTCTGAAATGGTATATAGGGTTTCCTGCCTGAGCAGGGGGTTGGACTAGATGACCTCCAAAGCCCCTTCCAACTCTATTATTATTATTATTATTATTATTATTATTATTATTATTATTATTATTATTATTATTATTATTATTATTATTATTATTATATAAAAAAGAACATCTATTGCCAAAAAAAGGGGGGATGAGAAGAACGAACAAAACATATGCAAATAAAGAACAGCATCGCATCGCAAGGCAAGGATTCCCGCTAGTATTTATCCCATTTTCTCTTTTCTCAAGTTCTCATTTTTGAACCTGGTCCTCAAAAAAAATAATAATAATAAAAACCCCAAACAGACAAATAAAAAAGAAAACGATGGATACCGGGGCAAGCGAGGGAACACAAGTGGTTGCTAGTGATGTCTTCGGAAGGGAAGTTTTAAAAACACACACGTGGAGAGAATGAAGAGAGAGGGGTGGGGGGGAAAAATCATAGGTATGTAATAATAAAAAGAGCAGGCTAAGAACATAACAAGCAGACATTTGCAGCTGAAAAAAAAAGATTTTAAGAAGTTACCGAGGTTGGAGAACTTGAAGAAGCAGCAGAGGGAATGCTGAGGTTGTAGAGACGGTCTCTCCAAAAGTTGTAGGCTGATCTTGTATTTTGCCTTCCCAGGGGTTCAGCACCCCTTCTTTGCCCCCTGTAGGAGAGGGGCTGGTAAGGGGCTGTCCGCCTCTGGCTTGCCAACTCAGATTTCTCCCACCCTTGGGGAGAGAATTCCTGCTCTCCTTTTTATTGAAGCGCTGTTTCCTCTTGTCATTCAGCCCAGCTCAGCCAACGCTGAGCCAATAAGGAAAAAGCAAAGCTTTAAATGAGAGAGAGAGAGAGAGAGAGAGAGAGAGAGAGAGAGAGAGAGAGAGAGAGAGGAAAAGCATGGCTCTGGCATGGAAGTGCCACACCAGAAAAGCAGGAGAAGTGCGGGAGGAAACAACAACAAAAAAACTGACCCCAGCGTTGGGCAGGCCTTGGGAAGGAGGGTGTTTCGAACCCGGGTCCGAAGAATAATTTGGGGGTTCCAACTGGGGCCGGGGTGTTGCACAAGAATAAACAAAAATGAGATCCAGGCAGTTGTGAGGAGAGAAGAAATACTTATTCCTAAAAGCAAAAGAGTTTGCTTTGGGGGCAGGTTGCAAAGAAATGGGGTGCAGCGACAGATTGTTCTAGGGTATCCGGGGTGTCACGCCCCGGTTCTAGGGTCATGTGTGAGTAGCTATGTTTGTTCTTGTGCAGTTCCTCCGGGAGACATAATTGAATGAACTCTTGTTTGTCTTTGCAGACCTCATCCTTTGATATGTGGATTAGGTCCGGGTAACTTATTTGAGGAAGTTGGCTAATTTTACTGGATTAACTCAGTTTCAGCTCGACCGTCAATTGTCTAGCGGAGACACCAGTTCTCAGACCATGGTGGATTCAGTTAACATTTTAAGGGGAGGATCGAAACAGTAGAAAGAGTAAAAAAAAATATATTTGGATATCAAACTTCTCACACCCGGGAGAGGAAAAGGGAGTGTGCAAGAAGTAGAAAAAGAGTATTTGCTTAGCCTAGCTCTATCAATCCCAAATATACATTGTATATTTTCTAATGCCTATTCAAAGCAGCTTCTCTTTTACGTGTTCCCCTCCTTAAAATTGAACAAGTGCGTTAAGGTAAAGGTTCTCCCGCACGTGCGTGCTAGTCGTTTCCGACTCTAGGGGCCGGTGCTCATCTCCGTTTCAAAGCCGAAGAGCCAACGCTTGTCCGAGGATGTCTCCGTGGTCATGTGGCCGGCATGACTAGACGCCAAAGGCGCACGGAACGCCGTTACCTTCCCATTGTAGTGGTCCCTATTTTTCTACTTGCATTTTTTACGCGCTTTCGAACTGCTAGGTTGGCAGAAGCTGGGACGAGTAACAGGCGCGGCACTCGGGATTCGACCCGCCAAACTGCCGACCTTCTGATCGACAAGCTCAACGTCCTAACCCACTGAGCCACCGCATCCCTCCTTGAACAAGTGCCTTAAAGGAGTTTAAATAACCCCTGGATATATAGTAAATCTGCAACAAAGACTTGCTTGCATTCTTATAATCCTTGCCAAAGTATTTTGGCTAATGCCATGCCAATTCAGTTTAATATATTATTATTATATTATATAATAATAATAATAATAATAATAATAGAATAATATAATAATAATAATAATAATAATAATAATAGAATAATATAATAATAATAATAATAATAATAATAATAGAATAATATAATAATAATAATAATAATAATAATAATAATAATAATAATAATAATAATAATAATAATGTTGGTAGGGACCTTGGAGGTCATCTAGTCCAACCCCCGCTCAGGCAGGAAACCCTGTACTATTTCAGGCAAATGGCTGTTGTTCAGTTAGTAACCCGGTTGTTAAGTGAATCTGGCTTTCCCCGTTGTCTTACCTTGTCAGGAGGTCGCCAAAGGGGATCACGTGACCTCGGAACGCTGCAACCGTCACAAATAGAGTCAGTTGCCAAGTGTCCGAATTTCGATCGCATGACCACGGGAATGCTGCAACGGTCGTTAAGTGTGAAAAACAAGCATACGTCACTTCTTTCAGTGCCGTTGTAACTTTGAACGGTCACTCAATGAACTGTTTAACCCTTGGGCTGTCCAAGACTACCTGTCGAATGCTTTCTCCACTGCTGTAGTTTTTCCGTTCAATTTAGCACAGAGCTGCAAAGGGATCTTGGAGGTCTTCTAGTCCAACCCCCTGACAAATGGTTGTCCAATCTTCTCTTGAAAACCTCCAGTGATGAAGCACCCAGAACTTCTGGAGGCAAGTAGTTCCACTGGTTAATTGTTGTCACTGCCAGGAAATTTCTCCTTAGTCCCAGGTTGCTTCTCTCCTTGATTAATTTCCATCCGCTGCTTCTTGTCCTGCCTTCGGGCACTTTGGAGGTAGTCCTCAACTTACAACAGTTCATTGAGTGACCGTTCAAAGTTACAAGGGCACGGAAAAAAGGGACTTATGACTGTTTTTCACACTTACAACCCTTGCAGCATCCCCCAGGGCCCCGCGAAGTACATTCGGATGCCTGACAAATGTCTCGTTTTTATGACGGTTGCAGTGTCCCCGGGGGGGTCACGTGACCCCCTTTTGCAACCTTCTAACCAGCAAAGTAAATGGATTCACTTAACAAGGGTGTGACTCATTTAACAACTGCAGATATTCATCTAACCAAGGGGGGCAAAAAGAAAAAAGTCGTAATATGGGGCAAAACTCACTTAACGTATTCCCCACTCAGCAACATAAATGTTGGGCTCAGTCGTGGGCGCAAGTCTAGTCTGGGACAACCTGTAGATTAATCGGCAAAACCCAACATTGAGAAGTCACGTTTGTCTGTTCCGAAGGTGCTTCTTTTCCAGGAGGCAAATGGATCTTCTTGTTTTTTCTTGGAAGATGTTTCGCTTCTCATCCCAGAAGCTTCCTCGGGTTCTGACTGGATGGTAGGGGAAATGGAAGGATTTATACTCCTTGCAGACAGCATTTAGAGAGTCATTGAGGCCACCTGGAGGTTTATCTGTGTCCTCAGGGACCCCTATGTGGTGCAAATGGGTGTGGAGCCTTCTTGGAACTGCTGAAAGGACCGTTGTAGAGGCATGACACAGATATACCTCCAGGTGGCCTCAATGACTCTAAAAGAGTGCAAATAACCAGCTGTCCGTAAGGAGTATAAATGCTTCCCTTCCCCACCATCCAGTGGACTTTCTTGTTTTTCTTTGAAGAAGTTTTGCTTCTCATCCAAGAAGCTTCTTCAGCTCTGACTGGATGGTGGGGAAGGGAAGGATTTATACTCCTTGCAGACAGCTGGTCATTTGCGTCCTTTTAGAGAGTCCTTGAGGCCACCTGGAGGTTTATCTGTGTCCTCAGGGTCACCTGAGTGGTGCAAATGGGTGTGGAGCCTTCTTGGCTGTAGGATGTTTTCTCCCCTGGGTCCCTTCACGGATGAAGACGGGCGCAGGATGATGGGGATGTGTCCGTGTTGTCTACATCTCCAACTGAAGCGCAAAGGATTCCTGAAGTCCGCAATGTTTTCGGGAAATCCGTTCCTGCTCCTGCACCCTTCAAAGTGGGTTCATCCCAAAGTGCATGGCTAAATGTCGATGGAGATTCTCAGCCATCCAGCTCAGGGTTGTCCCAAAGGTGCTTTTTTCCCCAGGAGGCAACTGGACTTTCTTGTTTTTCTTTGTCCATCTCAGGCACAAAAACCCAGAAGCGGTTTCCAAGAAGAAGCAAAGCTGGATTGCAGGGGCAAAGCTTTCGTCCTTCGTTGGATGTTGAAAGGTGTACATTTCTTATGAGTCATATTTGCAGCAGCGAGCACAAGCCAGACCCAGCGTTTCTGAAGGATTGCGTAGTGCTTGATTTGACCTCTCAGCAAGCTTCGTGGGCTACAACTTTCCTGTCTGAAAGGAGGGGGAAACCTGTGTCCAATTAGTTGAAGGAAAAAAATCTTTATCGGGGTCCAGTCCAAGCCGGGAATAAACGACACGGCGACTGCTTTAAAAAGAAGGTTGCAATTTATTGAAGAGGAAGAGAGAGCAGATGTAGTAGGGTTTTTATGGCTGCTTGGGCTTTGGTTTGGAGTTGTTCCTGTGTCATGAACTTTGACCTGTGTCTGAGTGTGCCTTTCTGGTATTTTGATGGTGCTGGGTTAATCCTATTATGTCCTGTCTTAGAGTTTGGGTGGGCTATGTAGATTTTAAGGGTCTTTGTCTTACTAATCTCATCACTTTCTTTTAGCTTCGTGGCTCCAACCTTCCTGAATGGATTATTACACCTGCATTTCTACAGAGCTGGTTTCTGCTGAGTTGTCTGGCTAGGGTGTGTGTGTGTGTGTGTGTGTGTGTGTGTGTGTGTGTGTGTGTGGTGTAGTTTCTGCCTTTTTAAAGATCTTCTCCATTATTCCTTTGGGGAAATATATTCTGCCTTTTTGCTATTCCCCAAAATATTTCTTTCCTCTGGATTGTTCCCACAGATTCAACGGATCTGACCCCTTGATTTCCACTTTTTGAAATGGCATTTGGAACAAACAAGCAGGAAGGTGTTTTACACCCTTTGTAAATAAATATATAGGCAATGAAGGTGAGATCACGCTGTTGGACACTTTGCGGTTTCATCCCTAACAACGAAGAGGCAGGAAACGCCTATTTAGGAAGCAAACGGATAAGTGGGTTGCAAAGAAGGAAAACCGAAGCCTTCGTTTGTTAAGCGTGCACAATTTCTGTTCAAAGAGGCAAATTGGTCCGTTTTTAAAATCCGCCTACTGCGTCAAGCACTGGATAGAGCCGTGTGAATCGCCCAAGGGTGCGCCCGGTGTTGTGATTCAAAAGCTGTGGATGATGGGGATTCTCAGCTATCCAGGTCACGCTTGTCCCAAAAGTGTTTTTTCCCCAAAAGACATTCTTGGTTTGAAGAAGCTTCTGGGATGAAAAGCAAAAGGTCTTCAAGGAAAAACAAAGAAAATACAGCTGCCTTTTGGAAAAAGCATCTCTGGGACGGAGATGCTTAAACAATCTGCCATTAATTGTACATAACAATTCAATTGTACAATATATGGAGGCAATATATGATCATATACTGTAGGAGTTGTGCCCAGGGGGGCTTTTGCCCAGGTTTGCCTGGTGCGCCAGTTGCGCCCCTACCTGGACCGAGATGCTCTACGTACGGTCACTCATGCGCTCGTTACCTCCCGTATAGATTACTGCAATGCTCTCTACATGGGGCTGCCCTTGAAGACCACCCGGAGGCTCCAGCTGGTGCAGAATGCGGCCGCGCGGGTTGTGATGGGAGCATCCCGATACTCCCATATTACACCCCTTCTGCGTGAGCTGCATTGGTTACCGGTTGCCCTCCGGGTGAGATTTAAGCTGCTGGTATTTACCTTTAAAGCCCTACATGGCTTAGGCCCGGGATATTTGCAGGACCGTCTGCTGCCAGGAACGACCTCCCATCGCCCGGTGCGCTCACACAGAGAGGGCCTCCTCAGGGTGCCGTCGGCTAGACAATGTCGGCTGGTGACCCCCAGAGGTAGGGCCTTCTCTGTGGGGGCACCTGCCCTGTGGAATCAGCTTCCCCTGGAGCTCCAGATGGCCCCGGATCTCCGGTCCTTTCGCCGCGGCCTTAAAACATTTCTCTTCCATCAGGCTGACCTGGACTGACAATAGGGTTTTGGGTTTTTTTTTAAAAAAAATGTTTTTAATATTTTATCACTGGGGCTTGTTAGTTTAATCTTTTTTTAACATTTGTATTATTGTGTTTTATTGTTGTTAGCCGCCCTGAGTCCTTTGGGAGATAGGGCGGCATATAAGTCCCAATAATAAATAAAATAAATAAATAAACGAAGGTTACCTTCCAATAAAGGAGGTTTGTGGAGCTTCTCAGTTCATCCAGGACATGGTTGTCCCAAAGTGGCTTTTTTCACCAGGCCACTGGACTTTCTTGTTGGTCTTTGAAGACGTTTCGCTTCTCATCCCAGAAGCTTCTTCAGCTCTGACTTCAGCTTCCCTTCCCCACCATCCAGTCAGAGCTGAAGAAGCTTCTGGGATGAGAAGTGAAGCATCTTCAAGGAAAAACAAAGGAAGTCCAGGGTTCTCGTGAAAAAAAGCACCTTTGGGAGAATAAAGGAGAATATCTGTAGCTCAGGGTTGAAACGAAGGGCCCTTGGTGCTCTCTGAGCTCGGTGGGTTTTTTGCAGAAGGCGTAGGTTTCGTTATGATAAAAGAACTACAATACATGTCAGAAAGTAAGTTTTAAATCATAAATCACAAGATACAATCACACCTCATAAAAAGGGATAGTCATAGGATACCAACAGAAGTAGGTAATAAGGAAAGCAATATAGGTTCTCCTGCTTGAGCAGGGGGCTGGACTAGAAGACCTCCAAGGTCCCTTCCAGCTCTATTCTACTCTACTCTACTCTACTCTACTCTACTCTACTCTACTCTACTCTACTCTACTCTAATTCTATTCTGTTCTGTTCTGTTCTATTCTATTCTATTCTTTCATATTTTCTATTCTATTCATTTTAGACCTTCTATATTTCTATTGTATTGTATTCTACTCTACTCTATGTTCTATTCCTATTCCTATTCTATTCTATTCTATTCTATTCCGTTCCATTCCATTCCGTTCCGTTCCGCTCCGCTCTACTCTACTCTACATTCTATTCTACTGTATTCTATTCTATTCCTATTCTATTCTATTCTGTTCTACTCTACTCTACTCTGTTCAATTCCACTCCACTCCACTTCACTCCACTCCTTTCCATTCCATTCCGTTCCGTTCCGTTCCATTCCACTCCACTCCACTCCACTCTACTCTACTCTACTCTACTCTACTCTACTCTACTCTACTCTACTCTACTCTACTCTATTCTATTCTATTCTATTCTATTCTATTCTATTCTATTCTATTCTATTCTATTCTATTCTATTCTATTCTATTCTATTCTATTCTCCTTAGTTCTAGGTTGCTTCTCTCCTTGATGAGTTTCCATCCATTGCTTCTTGTCCTGCCTTCAGCGCTTTGGAGAACAGCTTGACTTCCTCTTCTTTGGGGCAGCCCCTGAGATATTGGAAGACTGCTATCACGTCACTCCTGGTCCTTCTCTTCATTAAACTAGACAGACCCAATTCCAGCAACCTTTCTTCATATGTTTGATCCTCCAGTCCCCTAATCATCTTTGTTGCTCTTCTCTGCCCTCTTTCCAGAGTCCCAACATCTTTTTTACATTCTGATGACCAGACCTGGATGCAGTTTTATATATAGGATGCTGGGGTAAAGAGAAATTAAGTTCTCTGTGCTTCAAAGTTCCTGCAGCAGGCAATGGTGAAAATTCAAGTAGAAGAGCGAAGTGGGGGAAGGAGAGCTCTTACATACACTCAATTGTACGTTTAATTAATATTCACCTTAATGGAAGACGGTCTGTGATTAAATGCTGACATTTTGCTGGGACAAAGACAATTAAGCACCAAGGTAAAAAGAAAAAAGAAAGAAAGGAATATATGTAATGGGAAAGTTAAGTTTTGAACTTGATCGTAGTTAATACCGTGGGGAGGGGGCAAGGAGAAGGTGGGCGTTAATTTAGCTTTATGTCACATCATAATTCTTGCCTTTTTTTTTCCTTTCGAATCCAGCTGCGCTTTGCCGGTGCCAAATTTTTTTGAAGTTTTCCGAGCTTTCCTTGAGCTGCTTTCTAAAACACTGATTTTTTTTAAAAAAAAATTACAGGTAAGTCATCCATTTACAGCTGTTTGTTTAGTGACTGTTCATAGTTACAATGACACTGGAAAAAGTGACATCATCATCAACATCATCATCATAGAGTTGGAAGGGACCTTGGAGGTCATCTAGTCCAACCCCCTGCTCAGGCAGGAAACCTATACCATTTCAGACAAATGGCTGTCCAGTCTCTTCTTAAAAACTTCCAGTGTTGGAGCATTCACAGCTTCTGGAGGCAGGTTGTTCCACTGGTTAATTGTTCTCACTGTCAGGAAGTTTCTCCTTAGTTCCAGGTTGCTTTTCTCCTTGATTAGTTTCCATCCGTTGCTTCTTGTCCTGCCTTATGACCAATTTTCACACTTACGACCGTCACAGCATCCCCTGTTATCATGTGATCAAAATTCACAGGGCATCTGGCCTGCCCGGGCAGTCCTCAACCTATGACCCCTATTGAGCCCAAAATTTCTGTTGCTAAATGAAATGTTTGTGAAGTCAAATGTCCCATTTCACGACCTTTCTTTCCACCGTTGTTAAGTGAATCACTGCAGTTGTTAAGGTAGCCACCTGGCTGTTAAGTGAGTCTGGCTTCCCCCATGGATTCTGCTGGTCAGAAGGCCGCCAAAGGGGAATCGCGTGACCCCAGGATGTTGCAACAGTCGTAAGTACATGCCAGTTTCCAAGCCTTTGAATTTTGATCACGTAACCCTGTGGAATGCCACAACGGTCGTAAGTGTGAAAAACAGTCATAAGTCCCTTTTTTCAGTGCTTTTGTGACTTCAAGCAGTCACTAAACGAACTGTGGTAAGCCGAGGAATACCTGTATTTATGACGGTTTCAGTCACCCCACTTTTGTGACCTTCTGACAAGCAAAGTCAATGGGGAAGCCAGATTCACTTAACAACCATGTTACTAACATAACAATTGCAGTGATTCACTTAACAACCATGGAAAGAAAGGTCAGGAAATGGGACAACAATTCACTTAACAAACGTTGCACTTAGCAACAGAAATTTTGGGCTCAATTGCGGTCGTAAGTTGAGGACTGCAGCGATTCAGTGGCAAGAAAGGTCATAAAATGTGGCAAATTTCACTAAACACCTGTCTTACTCAGCAATGGCAATTTGGGGCTCAGTTGCGGATGTAAGTCGAGGACTATCTGTACATTTACCCGATTATTCCTTTTATTAAGACGGGCACAAAACCAGCCTTAATCAAAGGAGTTGCACTTGGTTCTTAAAGGGAAAGAAATGAAGCAGGGATAACTTTAAAAAAAATGATGTATAGATAAAGCAGCCATCACAAATAGGTCACATCCATCACGTCATGGAGCCAATGATGAAAACGGCATCGTTTGCATGATGGTGTCATGACACATATGTGATGCCCCCTCCCCCCTCCTTCCCTCTCTCCCTGACACCCACAGATTGCGTTTTAACATTGAATAGTCATCTGCTTTTGAAGGTAACCATCTGGAGTGCAAAACTTTGCCACTGATTTTTACCTGTTGATGGGAAAAATATAAAGGTATCATCCTTGCACCTGGGGGAAAGAATAGAATAGAATAGAATAGAATAGAATAGAATAGAATAGAATAGAATAGAATAGAATAGAATAGAATAGAATAGAATAGAATAGAATAGAATAGAATAGAATAGAATAGAATAGAATAGAAAATATGGAATGCAATGCAATGGAATGGAGTAGAATAGAATAGAATAGAATAGAATAGAATAGAATAGAATAGAATAGAATAGAATAGAATAGAATAGAATAGAATAGAATAGAATAGAATAGAAAATATGGAATGGAATGGAGTGGAGTGGAGTGGAGTGGAGTGGAGTGGAGTGGAGTAGAGTAGAGTAGAGTAGAGTAGAGTAGAGTAGAGTACAGTAGAATAGAATAGAATAGAATAGAATAATAGAATAGAATAGAATAGAATAGAATAGAATAGAATAGAATAGAATAGAATAGAATAGAATAGAATAGAATAGAATAGAATAGAATAGAATAGAATAGAATAGAATAGAATAGAATAGAAAATATGGAATGCAATGCAATGCAATGCAATGCAATGCAATGCAATGGAATAGAATAGAATAGAATAGAATAGAATAGAATAGAATAGAATAGAATAGAATAGAATAGAATAGAATAGAATAGAATAGAATAGAATAGAATAGAATAGAATAGAATAGAATAGAATAGAATAGAATAGAATAGAATAGAAAATATGGAATGGAGTGGAGTGGAGTGGAGTGGAGTGGAGTGGAGTGGAGTAGAGTAGAGTAGAGTAGAGTAGAGTAGAGTAGAGTAGAATAGAATAGAATAATAGAATAGAATAGAATAGAATAGAATAGAATAGAATAGAATAGAATAGAATAGAATAGAATAGAATAGAATAGAATAGAATAGAATAGAATAGAATAGAATAGAATAGAATAGAATAGAAAATATGGAATGGAATGGATTGGAATGGAATGGAATGGAATGGAATAGAATAGAATAGAATAGAATAGAATAGAATAGAATAGAATAGAATAGAATAGAATAGAATAGAATAGAATAGAATAGAATAGAATAGAATAGAATAGAATAGAATAGAATAGAATAGAAAATATGGAATGGAATGCAATGGAATGCAATGGAAAGTAATAGAATAAATCTGAACCATTATAAGTCAAGGACTACCAGTAATTTTTTTTATGAAACAGTATACAAGCCCACATGCTGCTATCCAGGGTACTGAAATAGTAATGTACTAGAAATACCGTGTTTCCCCGAAGTAAGGCCTCTACACCAACAATAAGCCCTAGCTTGATTTTTTGGGGGGTGGGCCTAATATAAGCCCTACCCCCAAAATAAGGCCTAGTTTAGGGGTGAGGCACACACCTAAAAATCAAGCTAGGGCCGGGTGGTGGGGGTGTGGAGCTGTCCCCCCCACCCTGCACCTGCTTCCCTTGCAGCCAGGCCTCTCCTCCCCCAGCCCACTTCTTCTCCTGAGGCCTCTTCTGCAGCCAGGCCTGCCTTTCTCAGTCACAGGGCTTTCTGGAAGGCCTCTGCAGCCAAGAACCGAGCTATGGCCTCAATCCGTAGCTCGGTTCTGCAAGATCTCAGCAGCCGAGCACCAAGCGATGGATTGAATCCATAGCTCGGTCCTCGGCTGCTTAGGCCTTCTGGAAAGGCCTGACTGCAGAACACAGGCCCGACTGCAGCTGCAGAACTTCGGCTCCAGAAGAAGTGGACCAGCTGGGTGGGGCTATCGGTGCTGTAGATGAGGTAAGGCCTTCCCCGAAAATAAGACCTGGTGCCTTTTTTAGAGGCAAAAAAAAGAGACCCGGTCTTATTTTTGGGGAAACACGGTAGTAATTCTTAGGTGTTTGAGTCGGCACATATACTACTCAAATTATAACGCTCCATTTAGTGACTGTTCAATGTTACAACACCACAGGAAAGTGACTTATGACCCTTTTTCACACTTATGACCGTTGCAGCATCCCCATAGCCATGGGGGGAGTGTCACGTGATCCCCTTTTGCGACCTTTTTACAAGCAAAGTCAATGGGGAAGCCAGATTCACTTAACAACCGTGTTACTGAGTTAACAACTGCAGTGACTGACTCTGGAGCTGTGGCAAAATGGGGCACAAGTCACTTGACAAATGTCTCACTTAGCAACAGACAATTGAGGCTCAATTGTGGTCTTAAGTTGAGACAGGAAATGTATATTTAACAGTACACGCATTAACAGCAGCAAGAATTGTTTTTGCGCAGCATTGGAAAAATGAAGAAATGCCATCTGAAAATGACATAATCAAGAAAATACTGGAATGTGTAGAAATGGATAGACTCACATTGAAGATTAAAGAAAAAGAAGATACAGAATATTTTCAAATATGGGATGGATTTAACCAATGGCTGGATAAATGGGATAGAGATTAGGATTTTAAAATAATAATAATAATAATAATAATAATAATAATAATAATAATAATAATAAGAAGAAGAAGAAGAAGAAGAAGAAGAAGAAGAAGAAGAAGAAGAAGTGCTTTTTTTGTAAAAGAAAAAGGTGCCAGAACTCACACATGTCATACAACCCGCCTTGCCTACCCTACAAGGTTCCATCCAAAAAAGGTGCCGGAACTTCGTTATGAGCGTTCTATGAGAAAAAAAAGCCATAATAATAATAATAATAATAATAATAATAATAATAATAATAATAATAATAATAATAATAACAACAACAACAACAACAACAACAACAACAACAACAACAACAACATAACACCCGGGACTTAACAACTGTCGATAAGAAAGACAAAAAAGTCTGGATAGTGGACGTGGCAGTGCCTGGAGACAGCAGAATAGACGAGAAAGAACTGGAGAAGATAACAAAATACAAAGACCTACAAATAGAAATAGAAAGATTGTGGCAAGCAAGGGTAGTAGTACCAATAGTAATAGGCCCCTTGGGTGCAATCCCAAAACAACTGGAGCACCACTGGAACACCATCATCGGCATTGACAAATTCGCCATCAGTCAATTGCAAAAGGCGGCCTTGCTAGGAACTGCTTCCATCCTGCAACGAGATCTGTAACACCATCCAACATCCACATCTGCCTATCCCAGGTCCTTGGGAAGGACTCGATAGGTAGACAAAAAGGCCAGATCCAGTCTGAACATCTGGCTGACTGTGTGATTAATAATAATAATAATAATAATAATAATAATAATAATAATAATAATAATAATAATAATAATAATAATAGTTTAATTTATAAAAATATAAATTAAAGAAAAGTTGAGGACTGCCTTTATAGGGCAAAATATATATATATATAGGAAACTTGGAAGAAAAAAAATGGTTGAAAAAAATTTGCCCGGTAATCCCCATTAAGAAAACCATAGCTTTCACACAGAGCCTTGAACCAAACCATTTAACGATCTAACGACTTTATTTGTCTGCTACATTAAGCTCAGCCAACTTTTAATCTTGATTCTCTCTTTAAAAAAAAAAATTTGGCCTTAGCACGTTGCCTGAACCTGACTCACTTTGTTAATTTATCACGGAGCATATTGTACAAGTCCAAGGTTAATTTGCCCACTCAAGGCTAAACATCTTGACTGTTGCAGTCAGTAAGCAGTGGAGGAATTTGAGGCCATTAGCTGATTATAAAATTAGAATCTGCAGGGTGAAAATTAGCTTGTTTCTGCCTGTTGTAAGACAAACAGAATTGGAGCTTTGGAAAGGAATCTGGATAGTAGTAGTCCTCGACTTGCGATCACAATTGGGACCGGAACGTCTGTTGCTAAGTGAGGCAGTCATTAAGTGAGTCGCACCCAATTTTATGACCTTTCTTGCTACAAATGTTAAGTCAATCCCCATGGTCGTTAAGTAAATTACAAGGTTGTTAAGTGAATCTGGCTGGCTGAAGAATTCTGGGAGTTGAAGTCCACAAGTCTTAAACTTGCCTGGCTGCCTGGAATTGTGGGAGTTGAAGTCTACAAGTCTTTAAAGTTGCCAAGGTTGTAGACCCTAGCTGAGGAATTCTGGGAGTTGAAGTCTACAAGTCTTAAAGTTGCCAAGGTTGTAGACCCTAGCTGAGGAATTCTGGGAGTTGAAGTCTACAAGTCTTAAAGTTGCCAAGGTTGTAGACCCTAGCTGAGGAATTCTGGGAGTTGAAGTCCACAAGTCTTAAACTCGCCTGGCTGCCTGGAATTGTGGGAGTTGAAGTCTACAAGTTGCCAAGGTTGAAGACCCTACCTGAGGAATTCTGGGAGTTGAAGTCCACAAGTCTTCAAGTTGCCAAGTTTGAAGTCCCTTGACCTACAATATTCTGAATACCTCATCACTTCCTGGAGAAGTTTATTCGTTCCTTCATTCATTCCGTTTCTATAACCGTCAGCCTCATTGACACTGGGTGGTTTACAATTCAAACAATATATATTACGATTAAAGTTTTGAAAGAATACAAAGCAAAAGAAAACCATAGAAACATCCCAGAGTAATGTACAAAGCAACGCACACACAAACAGGGAGTCCCAAGGGTGCTCTTTCCAGAGGCAACTGGACGTTCTTGCTTTCCTTTGAAGCTTCTCCACCCTAAGGATAAAACACCCAGTGTAGGCAACACAATGCAGTGTAGGCAACACAGTGCAGTGAGCCGTGTGAAGATCTCTGAGGACGATGGGCAGTTAAGCCACGGGTAGGCAACCTTGGCTCTTTTATGACTGGTGGACTTCAACTCCCAGAATTCCTGAGTCAGCTATGCTGAGGGGAAAGGGAGAGGTTTCAAAGCCGAGCCATGCTGGCTCAGGAATTCTGGGAGTTGAAGTCTGCAAGTCATGAGGGGGCCAAAGTTTCCCCCATGCTGGCTCAGGAATTCTGGGAGTTGAAGTCCACCAGTCATGAAGGGGCCAAAGTTTCCCTCATGCTGGCTCAGGAATTCTTGGAGTTGAAGTCCACAAGTCATGAGGGGGCCACAGTTCCCCCATGCTGGCTCAGGAATTCTGGGAGTTGAAGTCCACCAGTCATGAAGGGGCCAAAGTTTTCCTCATGCTGGCTCAGGAATTCTTGGAGTTGAAGTCCACAAGTCATGAGGGGGCCACAGTTCCCCCATGCTGGCTCAGGAATTCTGGGAGTTGAAGTCCACCAGTCATGAAGGGGCCAAAGTTTCCCTCATGCTGGCTCAGGAATTCTTGGAGTTGAAGTCCACAAGTCATGAGGGGGCCACAGTTCCCCCATGCTGGCTCAGGAATTCTGGGAGTTGAAGTCCACGAGTCATAAAAGAGCCGAGGCTGCCTACCCCTGAGTTAAGCAATATGAAATATCACCATCGCGATCATTTTAGCTGTCGTCCGTCCACTGCAGGACGAAGACCTCTTCCACAGGTCTCCAGCCCATACGTTCCAGAGCTTTCTTTTGCCAGTTGGGCCTGCCCTACTTTCAGACGAATGGTTGATTTATTCAGCTTTGCCCCCTGCCGAGTGACAATATGAATTCGTGCAGGCACAGATGGTGAATAGCTAGAGAGGATAATTAGAGAGCCTGCTTGGTCTAGTGCAGGGGGCCTCAAACATGGGCACTTTAAGACTTGTGGACTTCAGCTCCCAGAATTCCCCAGGCCTGCTGGGGAAGCAAGTCTTAAAGTGGCTATGTTTGAGGAACCCTGGTCTAGTGGATAAGGAAGCAGGGTAGAAACCAGGAGATGGCGAGTTCTAGTCCTGCCTTAGTTATGAAAGCCGGTTGGGTGACCTATTCTATTCCATTCCATTCCATTCCATTCCATTCTATTCTATTCTATTCTATTCTATTCTATTCCATATTTTCTATTCTATTCTATTCTATTCCATTCCATTCTATTCCATTCCATATTCTATTCTATTCTATTCTATTCTATTCTATTCTATTCTATTCCATATTTTCTATTCTATTCTATTCTATTCCATTCCATTCCATTCTATTCCATTCCATTCCATTCCATATTCTATTCTATTCCATTCCATTCCATATTCTATTCTATTCTATTCTATTCTATTCTATTCTATTCTATTCTATTCTATTCTATTCCATATTTTCTATTCTATTCTATTCTATTCTATTCTATTCCATTCCATTCCATTCCATTCCATTCCATTCCATTCCATTCCATTCCATTCCATATTCTATTCTATTCCATTCCATTCCATATTCTATTCTATTCTATTCTATTCTATTCTATTCTATTCTATTCTATTCTATTCTATTCTATTCTATTCTATTCTATTCTATTCTATTCTAAATCTGAGAAAAAGCCAACCTATGTTTAATCAAAGAAGGGACGCGGCGGCTCAGTGGGTTAGGATGCTGAACTTGTCGATCAGAAGGTCGGCAGTTTGGCGGGTCGAATCCCGAGTGCCGCGTAACAGAGTGAGCGCCTGTTACTCGTCCCAGCTTCTGCCAACCTAGCAGTTCGAAAGCACGTAAAAATGCAAGGAGAAAAATAGGGACCACTATGGTGGGA
>NC_138204.1:4439449-4444449 GCF_964194415.1 Vipera berus
AGAAAGAAAGAAAAGAAAGAAAGAAAGAAAGAAAGAAAGAAGAAAGAAAGAAGAGGGAAGGGAGGGAGAAAGAAAGAAAGAAGGAGAGGAGGAAGAGGAGGAGGAAGAGCATAAATGAAGGAAAGAGGAAGGAGAGGAGAGGAAGAGGATAAAGAGAAGAAAGGAAGGAAGGAAGGAAGAAAGAAAGAAAGAAAGAAAGAAAGAAAGAAAGAAAAGAAGAAGAAAGAAAGAAAGAAAGAAAGAAAGAAAGAAAGAAAGAAAGAAAGAAAGAATTCAATAAACATTAACCCAAGAATGTTGATGTGGGATATTTATCCTCTGACAGACTTATAGCAATTGTAGGTAGTCCTCGATTTACAACCACAATCGAGCCCATTATTTCTGTTGCTAAGCTGTGGCTGTAAACCAAGACTCCTTGTAAGAAGCCAGCTATGCAAGAGCTAAGCCGGATTACAGGTTGTCCTCGATTTACAACCTCAACTGAGTCCAACATTTCCATGGCTAAGCGAGACCGTCCTTGAGTGAGTTTTGCCCCATTTTACAACCTTCCTTGCCCCACCTGAGAAGTGAATCCCCCTGCAGTTGTTCAGTTAGTTCCACTTTGATTGTCAGAGGGTGACAAAAGGGGGATCGCATGACCCCCAGGCTGCTGCAACGGTCGTAAGTATGAGTCAGTTGCCAGGTGCTCGAATTTTGATCACCTGACCCTGGGGATGCTGCCACAGTCGTAAGGGCGAAAGATGGTTATAAGTCACTTTTTTCAGTGCCATTGTGACTTCGGTCACTAAATGAATTGTCGTAAGTCGAGGACCATCTTAGAACGCAACCATATTCTAAGTTGCAACAGGAAAGTAAAAACTTAGAAGGTGTTTTCGGGTAACACGATAACTCTGGTTAATATGAATCTCGGTTAGATGAATTTTGGCTTAGTGTGCCGGGCAAACAACTTGAGTTAGTGTCTGGTTTAACCTGCTGTGCCAAACCAGAAAACTGATTTAATAAGCTACATGAATCATAAAAAGAGGGTCACTGGCCCTCATTTTTTTAAAGAAATAAACACATTTTGACATGCATCTTTTCAAGCAAATTATTCAGCCTGGTTAAATAAGATGTCCAGCAGACTTCAAATATAATCTTCGGATTAAATCAGTTTTAATCTTCAATCCACCGAAAGCAATTTAACTTTAAGATCTGTGACCGCTGTAGTTTTATTGTCAGGTGTTTCAATTCTTTTAGGCCTTCTTAAGCCATAAGTGTCTTTAATGGCCATCTGAATTTTTGATAAAGTGGCTGGGTGATTTAAAATCTTGCAGGCTTGTGTTGTAACGATATTTATTATATATATTCATTCTTCTTCTGCTGCTCGTTTATTGACTTATAGCCTCTTGGTCTTGCTTACTTGGTAGGGAAAGAATTATTTTTGATCAAGTTCTACACCCTCCAGAGAGTTTTATTAATCTCAGCTTGCTGACAATATCTGAGAACACTTTCTATCGTGGGGAACGAAAAACACTTTGTCAGTTTCATAACACAGGGGGGAAAAAACCATCCTGGTTAGGGTCACACAACATCTTTAATCAAGTCACGGAAAGACCAAACAGCTCCATTTGCACGCTGGGGTAATCTTGGTTAGCATTAACCTGGTTAATGTGCATGTGCTCCTTAATGGGCTGAACAACCCAAGTTATTGGTTGGTTGAAACTCCATACTGTGTGTGGTATGAATACGTTATAATGGATTATGTAGTAACTGTGAGAGGGATCTCGGAGTCCTAGTGGACAATCCCTTAAATAGGAGCCAGCCATGCGCTGCAGCTGCCAAAAAAGCCAACACAGTGCTAGGCTGCATCAACAGAGGGATAGAATCAAGATCACGTGAAGTGTTGATACCACTTTACAAGGTCTTGGTAAGGCCACACTTGGAATACGGCATCCAGTTTTGGTCACCGCGATGTAAAGAAGATGTCGAGACTCTAGAAAGAGTGCAGAGAAGAGCAACAAAGATGATCAGGGGACTGGAGGCTAAACATACAAAGAACGGTTGCAGGAATTGGGCATGTCTAGTCCAGGGGTAGGCAACCTTGGCCCCTTCATGACTTGTGGACTTCAACTCCCAGAATTCCTGAGCCAGCATGGCTCAGTATGGAAACTTCTCCCTTTCCCTTCAGCTTGGCTGGCTCAGGAATTCTGGGAGTTGAAGTCCACGAGTCATAAAAGAGCCAAGTTTGCCTACCCCTGGGCTAGTCTAAAGAAAAGAAGAAATAGGGGAGATATGATAGCAGTGTTCCAGTGTCTCAGGGGCTGCCCCAAAGAAGAGGGAGCCAAGCTATTCTCCAAAGCCCCTGAAGGCCGGACAAGAAGCCACGGATGGAAGCTAGTCAAGGAGAGAAGCAACCTGGAACTAAGGAGAAACTTCCTGATGGTTAGAACAATTAACCAGTGGAACAACCTGCCTCCAGAAGCGGTGAATGCTCCAACACTGGAAGTTTTTAAGAAGAGACTGGACAGCTATTTATCTGAAAAGGTATAGGGTTTCCTGCCTGAGCAGGGGGTTGGACTAGATGACCTCCAGGGTCCCTTCCAACTCTGTCATTCTATTCTGTAATATTAAAGCCAACCACAAATAACTGCATGACGAAATGACAAGAATGATGCTTTGGAAGATCTGCAAGAAATATCATTTGCCTGCAAGCAAGAATTGGTGCAACCGCAAAATACGGGCTGCCCTCAACTTACAACCACAATTCAGCCCAAAATATTTGTTGCTAAGCAAGTCCGTTGTTAAGTGAGTTTTGTCCACATTTTACCACCTTACGTGCCAAAGGGGTTGAAAGAATCACTGCAGTAGTTAAGTTACTTAACACAGTCGTTAAGTAGGTCTGGCTTTCCCCCTTGAGTTTGCTCGTCAGAAGGTCACAAAAAGGGAAGACATGACCCTGGGACATAGCAACCGTCATAAATACGAGTCAGTTGCCAAGTGTGTCCTAATATTGATCATGTGACCATGGGGGATGCTCCAACAGTCATAAGTGTGAAAAACAATCGTAAGTCACTTCCTTCAGTGCCATTGTAACTTAGAATGGCCACTGAATGAATTCTGCTAACTTGAGGACTACTTGTAGACACAATAATAGAAAATGAAGAAGTTAAAGTGCTTGCAGACTTTAGAATTCAAACCAATAATTAACCATGTGATTCCCTGAAATAATAAGAATAGAATAGAATAGAATAGAATAGAATAGAATAGAATAGAATAGAATAGAATAGAATAGAATAGAATAGAATAGAATAGAATAGAATAGAAAATATGGAATGGAATAGAATAGAACAGAACAGAACAGAAGAGAAGAGAAGAGAAGAGAAAATATGGAATAGAAAATATGGAATAGATAATATGGAATAGAAAATATGGAATAGAATGGAATGGAATGGAATGGAATGGAATGGAATGGAATGGAATGGAATGGAATAGAATAGAATAGAATAGAATAGAATAGAATAGAATAGAATAGAATAGAATAGAATAGAATAGAATAGAATAGAATAGAATAGAATAGAATAGAATAGAATAGAATAGAATAGAATAGAAAATATGGAATGGAATAGAATAGAATAGAACAGAATAGAACGGAACGGAACAGAACAGAACAGAACAGAACAGGAAATATGGAATAGAATAGAATAGAATAGAATAGAATAGAATAGAATAGAATAGAATAGAATAGAATAGAATAGAATAGAATAGAATAGAATAGAATAGAATAGAATAGAATAGAATAGAATAGAATAGAAAATATGGAATGGAATAGAATAGAATAGAACAGAATAGAACAGAACGGAACAGAACAGAACAGGAAATATGGAATAGAATAGAATAGAATAGAATAGAATAGAATAGAATAGAATAGAATAGAATAGAATAGAATAGAATAGAATAGAATAGAATAGAATAGAATAGAATAGAATAGAATAGAATAGAAAATATGGAATGGAATAGAATAGAATAGAACAGAATAGAACAGAACGGAACAGAACAGAACAGAACAGAACAGGAAATATGGAATAGAATAGAATAGAATAGAATAGAATAGAATAGAATAGAACAGAACAGAACAGAACAGAACAGAACAGAACAGAACAGAACAGAACAGAACAGAACAGAATAGAATAGAATAGAATAGAATAGAATAGAATAGAATAGAATAGAATAGAATAGAATAGAAAATATGGAATGGAATAGAATAGAATAGAACAGAATAGAACAGAACGGAACAGAACAGAACAGGAAATATGGAATAGAATAGAATAGAATAGAATAGAATAGAATAGAATAGAATAGAATAGAATAGAATAGAATAGAATAGAATAGAATAGAATAGAATAGAAAATATGGGATGGAATAGAATGGAATGGAATGGAATGGAATAGAATAGAATAGAATAGAATAGAATAGAATAGAATAGAATAGAATAGAATAGAATAGAATAGAATAGAATAGAATAGAATAGAATAGAATAGAATAGAATAGAATAGAATAGAATAGAATAGAATAGAATAGAATAGAATAGAATAGAATAGAAAATATGGGATGGAATAGAATGGAATGGAATGGAATGGAATAGAATAGAATAGAATAGAATAGAATAGAATAGAATAGAATAGAATAGAATAGAATAGAATAAATAGAATAGAATAGAATAGAATAGAATAGAATAGAATAGAATAGAATAGAATAGAATAGAATAGAATAGAATAGAATAGAATAGAAAATATGGGATGGAATAGAATGGAATGGAATGGAATGGAATAGAATAGAATAGAATAGAATAGAATAGAATAGAATAGAATAGAATAGAATAGAATAGAATAGAATAGAATAGAATAGAATAGAATAGAATAGAATAGAATAGAATAGAATAGAATAGAAAATATGGAATGGAATAGAATAGAATAGAACAGAATAGAACAGAACGGAACAGAACAGAACAGGAAATATGGAAT
>NC_138204.1:4449449-4511949 GCF_964194415.1 Vipera berus
AGCTTCTTGGATGAGAAGTGCAATAATGTGCATTAATGATTCACCTGCGGAGATGGTTACCAGCATCAAATTTCTGGGTGTGCAGCTAACAAGTAGGCTGGCTTGGTCACTCAACAGCGAGACACTAGTGAAGCGAGCACGGCAGCGCCTGCATTTTCTGCGTCGCATGAAAAAAGCACATCTTCCTTCCCCTGTCCTGACCAGTTTCTGCAGAGAGACGATCGAGAGCATCCTGTCATAAGGCATCACAGCCTGGTTTGGAAGCATCCCTACTGCGGACAGGAAGGCGCTACAGAGAGTGGTGAGGACAGCAGAAAAGATTATTGGCAGTTCAGAGAGTGGTGAGTACAGCTGAAAAGATTATTGGCAGTTCACTCCCATCCAGGACATGGCATATAAACAATGCTGGAGCAAGGTCTGCAGGATTGTCTGGGACACTACACACTCTCTTCACAACCAGTTTTCCTTGTTACCTGTTGTGATTCAGGGTCAGCCTGTGGGTTCAGCAGTTGGGTCGGACGACTCAGAGGAGGAGGGGGGTGTTGAAGAGCTTGCTGAGGGGGTTGAAGATCTTGCTGATGAGAGCCCTCAGCCAGGCCCCTCCCACCTGGTCACGACGGAGACCCAGCTGTGTGAGCCTGACAGCGTGGATGAAGATGACCCACAGCTGGCCCTGTTCAAGGACGCCCAACGCAGGAGGCAGTCAATCAGGAGTAAACAGAGGAAGGCAATGGGGCACCTCTGAAGGAGGCAGAGAGAAGCCACGCCCTGAACTGTATAAAAGGGGAATGCGTGGGAGGGCTGGTTTGCTGAAGGCAACCGCTTGATTAGTTCCTGTTTCATAGCTCCTGTTTCATGGTTGGTGTCTTGTTTTGCTCTGTTTTATGTTAATAAATTTGGCAGGCTTAATTCCAGCCTCTTGCCGTTTGTAAAGGGGTTGTCCCTGCCTTTTCTGCAGGGCCGGTAGCAGGCTGGTACAGAACATTACCTTCTGGGAGGGGGGTTGCTTTGTGGTATCTAAAGCAGAACATCCAGATTCAGCCACAGTTTCGTTCCATACAGTATAAACCTTGTGAACTCTCAAGCTTCCTCCTTCCGTTATGTATTCAAGATGGAGAGTGTTGAATATTCATATGTTATGTATATGCAGGGGTGTAGGTGGGTTAGGACGCTGAGCTTGTCAATCAGAAGGTCGGCAGTTTGGCGGGTCGAATCCCGAGTGCCGCGTAACAGAGTGAGCGCCTGTTACTCGTCTAGTCATGCCGGCCACATGACCACGGAGACGTCCTCGGACAAGCGCTGGCTCTTCAGCTTTGAAACGGAGATGAGCACCGGCCCCTAGAGTCGGAAACGACTAGCACACATGTGCGGGGGAACCTTTACCTTTACCTTTAGGTCTATACATATGTTGTATATAGTATGTATATGTTGTATACAGTATGTTTAGGTGCGTGTCAGGTATGTGTTCACTTTGAGAGCGGGCAACTAAATTTCATTTTTGATGTATGTTGTTCTGCCCAGAGTAAAAAATTACAATAAAGATTATCTTATCCTGTCTTATCTAGAAGTGAAATGTCTTTAAGGAAAAACAAAGAAAGTCCAGTTGCCTCTGGAAAAACCACCTTTGGGATGTCTGAAAAGCTAAAACAAAATCTGGAAAAGTACCGGAAGACATAGGTGCAAGCCAGCTTTATCTAACTTTCCCTTTCTTTCACTTAAACTGTAATTCCTTGGGCTTTCTCCTTCATAACTCTTTTTTATGCTTCGCCTTACATGTATTTATCTGTTTACATCTATCTGTTCAATTTATATAGCCACCCATCTTATATTTGGATGGCTCACATGATTAAAGCAGCCCCCCAAAAAACACAGTAAGTAAAATAAAGAGGACAGTAAAACAACCCCATTAAAACTGAATTAAAACTGTAAAACATAATCGGACTCATGAGTCAGTCAACCGAATGACCAAGGCTTCATCTCATTGTCAGCTTTGCAGGGATGAGGGAAAAGTGTGTCTTCAGAGGCTTTTGAAAGGAAAGGAGGGAGGGAGGGAGGGGGAGAGAGAGACAGACAGACACACATACACACACACACACAGAGAGAGAGAGAGAGAGAGAGAGAGAGAGAGAGAGAGAGAGAGAGAGAGAGAGAGAGAGAGAGAGAGAGAGACGGACAGACAGACTTTGGTCTAATGGTTAAGGATAGAAACTGCCTCAGGCATGAAAGCTGGCTAGCTGACTTTGGGCCAATCGGCAGGAGACAGTGAGTTCTAGTCCCACCTTAGCCATGAAAGCTGGCTTGCTGACTTTGGGCCAATCGGCAGGAGACAGTGAGTTCTAGTCCCACCTTAGCCATGAAAGCTGGCTAGCTGACTTTGGGCCAATAGCCAGGAGACAGTGAGTTCTAGTCCCACCTTAGCCATGAAAGCTGGCTAGCTGACTTTAGGCCAATCGGCAGGAGACAGTGAGTTCTAGTCCCACCTTAGGCATGAAAGTCAGCTGGGTGACTTTGGGCCAATCATCAGGAGATAGTGAGTTCTAGTCCCACCTTAACCATAAAAGCTGGCTAGCTGATTTTGGGCCAATCACCAGGAGACAGTGAGTTCTAGTCCTTCCTTATGCATGAAAGCCAGTTGGGTGACTTTGGGCCAGTCACCAGGAGATGGTGAGTTCTAGTCCCACCTTAGACATGAAAGCTGGCTAAGGGATTTTGGGCCAATCACCAGGAGACAGTGAGTTCTAGTCCCACCTTAGCCAAGAAAGCCACCTGGGTGACTTGGGCCAGTTCCCATCTGTCAACCAGACCCACCTCACAGGGTTGTGGGGAAAATACAGGAGGAAAGAGCATCAGATATTGTATGTTTGCTGCCTTAAATACATCTTCCTTCCCCTGTCCTTACCCCTTTCTGCTGAGGGACGATCAAAAGCATCCTGTCATATTGCATTATGATCCGGTTTGGAAGCTTCACTGCTTCGGATAGGGAGGCAGTGCCGAGAATGGTGAGGACGGCCGAAAAGATCATTGGCAGTTCCCACCCCACCATCCAGGACATGGCACAGAAGCGATGCTTGAGCAGGGTCCGCAAGATTGTCTGGGACACGACACACCCTCTCCACGACCTCTTTTCCTTGTTACCTTCTGGGATGGGGGGGGCTCTGTGGTATCCGAAGCAGAACATCCCGATTCAGTCACAGTTTTGTGCCAGGCGGTATAAACCTTGTGAAGGCTCAAGCTTCCTCCTTCCATTATGTATTCAAGATGGACAGTGATTAACTTTTATGGGTGTTTATATATATGGGTGTAGGTGTGTTATGTATGTGTACACGTTTGAGAGCGAGCAACAGAAATTCATTTTTAATGTGTGCCCGTGTGCCCACAGTAAAAAAACAACAATAAAGCTTATCTTGTCTTATCTTGTCTTATCTTATCATAATTTATCTTATCTTGTCTTGTCTCATCTTGTCTCCTCTCATCTCGTTCCCGTCCCATCTTATCTTGTCTTATCTTGTCTTGTCTTGCCTTATCTTATCTTATCTTATCTTATCTTATCTTACCCTCTAATCTTGTCTTATCTTACCTTATCTTGTTATCTTGCCTTTTCTTGTTTTGTCTTGTCTTGTCTTATTATCTTATCTCATCTCATCTCATCTCATCTTTTATATGGTTTACAAAAATAATAAAGGCGCGATATAGATAAATAAATGAAAAATAAAAAAATACGACACAATACGATACAATACAATATAATACGTCCAAGGACATGATATTTCCTAGGGCAGGTACCCTTTGTAGCTTACCCCAAAAAGGATTAGCTAGAATTCAGGGGTGTCAAACTGCCGGCCCGCGGGCCAGATGTGTCATCTGGAAGCCGCGCCCACCCCATTGGTGAAAAGGCTTCGATAATGTTGCGCGACGTCACGTGACCTGTCTGAGCTAGATGGTTACATCGGTATTATGCAATTACATATGTAATCATATTGTCAAAGTAGATTCCCGTAGATAGGCCTATCTAATTATATTGTCAAAATAGTTGGAAGCACCTGGCTGACCTTGCCTGGTCTTGAAAAATTAAGTAGGTTTTTTTTCCTTTGTACTTTAATGGCATCTTTTTTAAAAAAAAAAACAACCCGATTGATTCTATGCCATCAAGTTGTTTTCAACTCCTCGTTAAACAGGCCTCCTCTGTTATGAGCCATCCCTGTTTTTTTCCCCAGGACTCCAAGAGTGCCGCCTTGGTGTAGAGGTTAAAAGCATGACATTAGCAACCGGGAGACTGGGAGTTCTAGTTAGGGTTAGGCACGAAGACATCTGAATGACGTTGAGCGAGTCATTTTCTCTCAGCCCTAGAAAGAACGAAATAGCAAACCATATGTGTGTGTGTGTGTGTGTGTGTGTGTGTGTGTATAAGGTAAAGGTTCCCCCGCACATGCGTGCTAGTCATTTCCAACTCTAGGGGCTGGTGCTCATCTCCGTTTCAAAGCCGAAGAGCCAGCGCTTGTCCGAGGACGTCTCCGTGGTCATGTGGCCGGCATGACTAGACGCCAAAGGCGCACGGAACAATTAACCAGTGAAACCACCTGCCTCCAGAAGCTGTGGATTCTCCAACACCGGAAGTCTTTAAGAAGAGACTGGACAACCATTTGTCTGAAATGGTATAGGGTTTCCTGCCTGAGCAGGGGGTTGGACTAGATGACCTCCAAGGTCCCTTCCAACATTAATAATAATAATAATAATAATAATAATAATAATAATAATAATAATAATAATAATAATAATAATAATAATAATAATAATAATAATAATAAAGTTGGAAGGGACCTTGGAGGTCATCTAGTCCAACCCCTGTCACCTGCTCAGGCAAGAAACCCTATACCATTTCAGACAAATGGCTGTCCAGTCTCTTCTTAAAAACTTCCGGTGCTGGAGCATTCACAACTTCTGGAGGCAAAACTGTTCCATTGGTTAATTGTTCTAACTGTCCTCCTTCGTTCCAGGTTGCTTCTCTCCTGGATTAGTTTCCATCCATTGCTTCTTCTCCTGCTTTCAAGTGCTTTGGAGAAGAGCTTGACTCCCTCTTCTTTGGGGCAGCCCCTGAGATATTGGAAGACTGCTATCATGTCCCCTCCTCGTCCTTCTCTTCATTAGACTAGATATTCCCAATTCCAGCAAACCGTTCCTTGTATGTTTTAGCCTCCATCCCCCTGATCATCTTTGTTGCTCTTCTCTGCCCTCTTTCTAGAGTCTCAACATCTTTTTTACATCGTGGTGACCAAAACTGGGTGCAGTATTCCCAGTGTGGCCTTACCAAGGCCTTGTAAAGTGATTTACGAGGTGCAAGGTTGAAAACCCATTTACAAATGCATGTAAACAAGAGGAAATGAGTTTCTTGGGCGCCACCTCCCGGCCTTCAGAAGGAACAGCCTTCTGAAGAAGTTGCAAAACTTTTGCAGGTCCCTAACATGATGTGTTCAAACAGCTCCAAGCCAAGGGAACAGAGCAAGCGAACTGGTGGATAGAAAGAGAGATGAATGACAAAGGATAAAAGGAGGATATTTTAGTTCTCAGGTGCCAGAGACCCTCTGGTGTCCCCCCAAAAGGAAATTATAAATCAGAAGATCTTGAATTGAAATCTCAATTCTGCTGAGAATTCGCCAAGATTTTTTTATTAGATTTTTTTTTAATCTCGCCTTTATAGGTTTATAGGTAATTCAAGGCATCAAGCGTACCTAAATTTCCCCACAACAACCCTGGGAGGTGGGTTGGGCTCAGAGAGATGAACTGGCTCAAAGTCATCCTGGCAACTTTCATACCTAAGGGACTTGAACTCACTGTCTCCTGGTTATTGGCCCAAACTCACCCAACCAGCTTTCATGTCTAAGACAGGACTAGAGCTCACCGTCTCCTGGTGATTGGCCCAAAGTCACCCAACCGCCTTTTGTATCTAAGACAGGACTAGAACTCACCGTCTCCTGGGGATCAGCCAAGTCACCCAACCGGCTTTCATGCCTAAGATGGATCTATAAAACATGCAAGCTGGGGACTCTATCTGAAGCAAATTGGCAAGTATCTATTATGGTTGTGGTATCCCAGAGTCATGTGACCACATTTGTGATCTTCCAAAGTTACCTAGTATGAGGGGGGACTAGAACTCTCAGTCACTTGGTGATTGGCCCAGATTGGCCGGCTTTCATGCCTAAGGCAGGACTAGAACTCACTGTCTCCATTTCTAACAGTACTGTAGATGGAATTTGCTCTCTATGCACCATAAAGAATCATCTGAAGCAGTGTTTCTCAACTTAGTCATTTTAAGATATCTGGACTTCAACTCCCAGAATGCCAACTGGGGAATTCCAGGAGTTGAAGTCCATGCAACTTAAAGTTTTCAAGTTCAGTCAAGGAAAAACTACAGTAAAGCCCATGGTGGAATACATGTTAGACCGTATTTTGTATTGTAACAGCTACAGAATTATTCAGCCAGCAGATGGCAGTGCTTAGCGTGCATCTAGACGCGGTGGCTCAGTGGGTTAGGACGCTGAGCTTGTCGATCAGAAGGTCGGCAGTTTGGCGGGTCGAATCCCGAGTGCCGCGTAACAGAGTGAGCGCCTGTTACTCGTCCCAGCTTCTGCCAACCTAGCAGTTCGAAAGCACGTCAAAATGCAAGTAGAAAAATAGGGACCACTACGGTGGGAAGGTAACAGCGTTCCGTGCGCCTTTGGCGTCTAGTCATGCTGGCCACATGACCACGGAGACGTCCTCGGACAAGCGCTGGCTCTTCGGCTTTGAAACGGAGATGAGCACCGGCCCCTAGAGTTGGAAACGACTAGCACGCATGTGCGGGGGAACCTTTACCTTTACCTTTTAGAGTTACAATCCATGGTTTCTTTATGTTCTGAGGAGAGTTTCCTGTGACAGTTGAGACAGTTAACATATAGTTGAGTAGTAAAGCACATGGTGACTGTACTCTTTGCTCTGTGGTGGCCTATATACAAGAGAATTCCTAACAGCCAAAGTCTCTGGGCAATTCTAGGGACTGTAGTAAGGAGGCATTGCTTCTTCAGGGTGCCATTGGGGATCAGGTAGCCCCCCCCATCAGAAAGCTCACCCCAGACACACCTGCACCTTACCCTCTTTCTATTTTCTTCATATTCTTGTGCCCTCACTGTTTTTATTTTTGCACTGGGTTTGTTTTACATTCGAATTTGCTGCCCTACACCACTTTGATTGCGGTGGCATACAGTAGCTATCGTTTTCATAAAGCAATATATTCCTTCAAATTGTATTTGGCCATGTTCAGAGAAACCAGTCGACCAAGTGACATCAGCCAAGACACAGCAGCCAAGATGGATCTCTCTGAGCAGGCCGGGTGTTAATTGAATCCTAGCCTGGCTCTGAATTGATGGCCTCTGACGTTTTATGGAGTTGGCTGCTGTCGGCTTTAATTACGGTGATTCACTCTGGAGCAGAGGAGTAGGAAGGTGAGAGATAGCTCAAGTAAACTTGCCTCCAGAAGCTGTGAATGCTCCAACACTGGACGTTTTTAAGAAGAGACTGGACAGCCATTTGTCTGAAACGGTATAAGTTTTCCTGCCTGAGCAGGGGGTTGGACTAGATGACCTCCAAGGTCCCTTCCCACTATTCTATTCTATTCTGTTCTGTTCTATTCCAATTCTACAATCTATTCTAATTCTATTCTATTCTAAATATAATCTAATTCTACAATCTATTCCATTCCATTCCGAAAATCAGATTCTATTCTCAATATTCTATTCTACAATGTGTTTATTGTGTTGTATTGTATTCTCTATTTCTATTCTACATTTCTATTCTATTCTTTCTATTCCATTCTATTCCATTCCATTCCATTCTATTCTAATTCTATTCTATTCTATTCCATTCCATTCCATTCCATTCTATTCTATTCTATTTCCCCATTCCATATTCTATTCTATTCTATTCTCAACTAACGAGTGGTGTCCATTTAGTAAGTTAGAACTTGGGGATCATATCTCATTTTAAAAACCTGGCACAGATCTCAACCAGACTTCAAAAAAGCTGGTCCATCAGAATGAGCGTGAAAACAATCTATTGGGTGTTTTTGATTTCATTTAATCATCCCAAAAGTCAAACCAGAATTCTCTATGGATTTTAGGTAGACGATATAGAATATAGTCCTTCACTTACAAACCATTCATTTCGTGACTGTTTGAAGTTACAATAGCCCTGAAAAAAGTGACTTAGGACAGTTTTTCACACTTTCGACTTTTGCAGCATTCCCACAGTCAGGTCATCAACATTTAGACCCTTCACAACTGGTCCTAGCAGATCAGTTTGTCCTAGAGGAGGATCCCTTAAATATCAGCCAGCTGTGTGCAGCAGCAGCCAAAAAAGCTAATACAGTCCTGGGCTGCATTAATAGAAGCATAGAATGAAGACCACACAAAGTATTAGTATCTTGAGGGGTTGGGAGTGGGAGGCACCGTTCTGCGGTGGTTCTCCTCCTACCTCTCGGGCCGTTCGCAGACGGTGTTGGCAGGGGGGCAGAGGTCAACCCCTAGGCCATTTAGTTGTGGGGTGCCTCAGGGGTCGGTACTCTCGCCTCTCCTGTTCAACATCTATATGAAGCCGCTGGGAGAGATCATCCGTGGCTTCGGGGTGAAGTATCTTCAATATGCTGATGATACCCAGCTTTTAATCTCCACCCCGAACCAACCCAGTGATGCCCTCGATGTGATGTCCCGTTGCCTGGAAGCGGTACAGATTTGAATGGGAAAGAACAGGCTCCGGCTCAACCCGGCCAAGACTGAGTGGCTTTACGTACCAGCATCTCGTTTAGTCCAAGAGGTTCCATCCTTGGTTATAGGAGGAGAGATGTTACCTCCCGTTGATAGAGCACGCAATCTAGGCGTCCTCGTGGATTCACGACTCAGTTTTGAAGATCATATTGGAGTCATGGCTAGGGGGGCATTTGCCCAGATTCGCCTGGTACGCCAGTTGCGCCCCTTTCTGGACTGAGATGCCCTACGCACGGTCACCCACGCACTCGTTACCTCCCGTATAGATTACTGCAATGCTCTCTACATGGGGCTGCCCTTAAAGACCACCCGGAGGCTTCAGCTGGTGCAGAGTGCGGCTGCATGGGTAGTGATGGGAGCACCCCGATACTCCCATATTACACCCCTCCTGCGTGAGCTGCATTGGTTACCGGTTGCCCACCGGGTGAGATTTAAGGTGCTGGTACTTACCTTTAAAGCCCTACATGGCTTAGGCCCAGGATACTTGCAGGACCATCTGCTGCCAGGAACGACTTCCCATCGCACAGTACGCTCACACAGAGAAGGCCTCCTCAGGGTACCGTCGGCTAGACAATGTCGGCTTGCGACCCCCAGGGGAAGAGCCTTCTCTGTGGGAGCACCAGCCCGGTGGAACCAGCTCCCCCATGAGCTTCGGATGGCCCCGGATCTCCAGTCCTTTCGCCGCGGCCTCAAAACACTCCATTTCCACCTGGCTGACCTGGACTGACAGGGATTTTGATTATGTTTTTAATTTTTTAACTCTAATTTTTAATTTATTTTAATTTTAATTTATTGTACAGAGGCCTTTAATTTTAATTGTATCTTAACTTCTGTATTTATTGTATCTTATTGTTGTTAGCCGCCCTGAGTCCTTCGGGAGATAGGGCGGCATATAAGTCCCAATAATAATAATAATAATAATTAGTACCACTTTATAAAGCCCTAGTGAGGCCACACTCGGAATACGGCATCCAGTTTTGGTCACCACGATGTAGAAAAGATTTTGAGACTCTAGAAAGAGTATAGAGAAGAGCAACAAAGATGATCAGGGGACTGGAGGCTAAAACACAAGGAACAGTTGCTGGAATTGGGTATGTCTAGTTTCATGAAAAGAAGGACGAGGGGGGACATGATAGCAGCCTTCCAGTATCTCAGGGGCTGCCCCAAAGAAGAGGGAGTCAAGCTCTTCTCCAAAGCCCCTGAAGGCAGGACAAGAAGCAATGGATGGAAACTAATCAAGGAGAGAAGCAACCTAGAATTAAGGAGAAACTTCCTGGCAGTGAGGACAATTAACCAGTGGAACAGCTTGCCACCAGAAATCGTGAGCGCTCCATCACTGGAGGTTTTCACAGAGAGATTGGACAGCCTTTTGTCTGAAACGGTAGAGTGTCTCTTGCTTGAGCAGGGGGTTGGACTAGAAGACCTCCAAGGTCCCTTCCAATTATTATTGTTGTTCTTGTTGTTCTTGTTATGATGTCACAGTTGTCGCAAAGGTACTTTTGAAGCTGAACTGAAGAAGCTTCTTAGATGAGAAGTGAATTGTTTTCAAGGAAACACCCCCCACCAAAAAAGTCCAGTTCCCTTTGGGAGGGGGGGGAAGGCCCTTTGCAACAAGCAAGCAAGACAGCCATTAAATTGAGGTGTGCCCCATTTTACAACCTTACTTGCCACGGTGAGTGGCTGCAAAGGCTTCACTGTGTGAAGGTTGTTCCACTGGTTAATTGTTCTAACTGTCAGGAAGTTTCTCCTTAGTTCTAGGTTGCTTCTCTCCTTGACTAGTTTCCATCCATTGCTTCTTCTCCTGCTTTCAGGGGCTTTGGAGCTTCTTGTCCTGCTTGATGGGTTGGTGGAACACCTTGCATTATTCATCTTCAGCGGAGTTTAGGGGATGTTACCCAGCCTGGTAAGGAAACGTTCGGAAAGCAGCTCCAGAAGCTTGGAGAACGAACCTTCACCCCCCATTTTGCACGATCATAACCTTCACCCCCCATTTTGCACGATCATATGGGGTAACGTAAGAGCGGGGAGGAATATGCTTCGCACGGGATGCTTCTTTTTTGCTGAGCGATACTGCCTTACGTTGATAGAAGCGGTGTCAGCTGTGCCAATACTTGACTTAGTTTGCATTTCTGCATAGCGCACGCTTGCAAAGTGACTTTTCCAAACAATTTTTTTTTTGGTGGGGGGGGGGGAAATGGTGCCGCAGCCGCGGAGGTCTTCTCCACTCGGCCAGGCTCTTCGTGCGGCTTAGCAGGTGCCTGGCCGGGGCCCCCCTTTCCCTTCTCCGGGGAGAGACGGGAACTCTTACATAATGGGCGCTTATGCAACGAGCCCCCCCCTCCCAGCTTTCGCCCCGAGGTCAGCAGCAGCAGCTCCGCGTCTCTATCCTTGCAAATAAGCAAAAGCATCTCTAACTTCCATTCATGCGAGTGCGGGCGCCGGCATCTCCAAAAGCACGCGGGGATGGGGGGGAGCGGATCACTGCAAACCCCAAATACGGGAGGGGATTAATCCGACCGTTGCCCCACATCTGGATCCGACGGAGGCACGTCGGCCTCCGCTGGATGAAGATTAAGGAAAGGTTTAAATTCAAAAGAGACAAGACAGCGCCGAATTCGCACTCGTTTCCCCCCCCCGTCCCTGAGAAGGAATGGACCGTTCCCCACCTCCCAGAAGCGATGAATGAAACATTTGCCGCGAAAGGAAGGGATCAGACCATTCTAACGAAAGGGGGGGGAGAAGGTTGTCCTCAACCGCCGCTGCAAATTTAGGGCTCGGCGTTACGGAGAGATTCGGGGCGGTGGTTTTGGTTTTTTTTTAGAAAGAAAAAAAAAAGAGACGGACCACACTTCGGGAGGTTAGCGGGACCGGGTGGGGAATTTAACGATTTTTTTTCTTTCTCCCTTCCCCCCCCCTTTCCTTTCGGAAAAAATAGTTCAATCCGCTCTCTCCCTCCCCTCGGGTGGTCGGCAGCGCCGATTGGCTGGGCGCATTTTAAAGGTGCAGCCAAGGCGCGCTTTTTCTACCCTCCGACCTTCCTCGCTCCCGTTTCGCCTCAGCCGTTCGGGTAAAATTGCCGTCCTCCGGCCTTGCCGCAGCCGGGGACGGACGAGGAAGCGAGCGAGCCGGAAAAGCAGCGAACGTGAGCCTTCGTCGAGCCCCGGTCCGGCGGGGCGGGCGGGATGAAGAGGGGCACTCCCCGCCCGCGGCGACTCCGACCACGTCGGCCACAAAGGCGGCGGCGGCGGCGGCGGGAGAGGGAACAGCGGCGACTAGGCCCCGCCGCGGCGCTGCCATGGCAACGGGCGGCGACGGCGGCCGCCGAGGGACAGAAAGGCCGCCCGAGCGGCGCCTGAGGCGCGCCGAACGCGAGCGGCTCCCGCCGTCGTCGCCGCCGCCGCCGCTTCTGAGGGGCGCCATGGAAGGCCGGCCGAGCCAGGCCTCGCCGTCGGAGAAGGCCTGCCTTCCGCCGCGCTACCGCCTGGTCTCGGAGATCGGGCGCGGGGCCTACGGCGTGGTCTACCAAGCGGTGTCGGGCCGGAGCGGCGCCCGGCTGGCCGTCAAGCGTCTGCGTTGCGACGCGCCGGAGAACGTCGAGCTGGCGCTGGCCGAGTTCTGGGCCCTGACCAGCCTCCGCCGCCACCACCCCAACGTGGTGCGCTTCGAGGAGTGCGTCCTGCAGCGCGACGGGCTCGGCCAGCGCATGAGCCACGGCAACAAGCAGAGCGCGCTCTACCTCCGCCTGGTCGAGACCTCGCTGAAAGGTGAGGGGGGGGGGGTTTCTCCTGGACACGCTTCTCCCCCACAGACACGCTCACACGAGCAGAGAGGGGGAGGACACGCGTCGGGGCGTCCGCACGGCGCCTTCTTGGGTAGGGCCGCGGCTGAGGCCGGGAAGATGGAGGAGGAGGAGGAGGAAGAAGAGGGGGGGGTTGAAGGGTGGGTGGGGCTGGGGATGTCCTTGGGGGGGGGCTGGGGGTCTCTCTCTGAGCTGGGGTGGGGGGTGGGCTGTCTTGCAGACGCTTCGGGAGCCGGCTAAGGAACAGCATCAGGAGGAGGAGGATTGTGGGGTCCTTGGGGGGGGGGGTTTCCTCTGAGCTGGGGGTGGGGTGGGGGGGTTTGCAGACGTTTCAGGAGGCTAACTAGGTAACGGCATCAGTGCTAGAAGGGTGGGGGGCTTGGAGGGAGGGGGAGGGGGACTGGGGGGGGTCCTTGGTGCTCTAACCCTAACATCGTCCTTGCTAAAAGGGAGGGGGGTTGGAGGGAGGGGAAGGAGGAATAGGACTGTGGGGTCCTTGGTGCTCTCTGAGCTTGGTGGGTTTTCTTGCAGACGTTTCAGGACCCAACTAGGTAACATCATCAGTGCGAGAAGGGAGGGAGGAGGAGGAGGACTGTGGGGTCCATGGTCCCCTCTGAGCTTGCTGGTTTTCTTGCAGACGTTTCAGGACCCAACTAGGTAACATCATCAGTGCGAGAAGGGAGGGAGGAGGAGGAGGACTGTGGGGTCCATGGTCCCCTCTGAGCTTGCTGGTTTTCTTGCAGACGTTTCATGACCCAACTAGGTAACATCATCAGTGTAAGAAGGGAGGAGGAGGAGGACTGTGGGGTCCTTGGTGCTCTCTGAGCTTGGTGGTTTTCTTGCAAACATTTCAGGACCCAACTAGGTAACATCATCGGTGCGAGAAGGGAGTGGGGTATGCAAGGAGGAAGAGGAGGAAGAAAGGGACTGTGGGGTCCGTTGGGGGCTGTCTGAGCTTGGTGGTTCTCTTGCAGACGTTTCATGACCCGACTAGGTAACTGTCAAAGATGAAACTTTGGCAGTTATGTGCCTCTGCATTTCAACTTGAGTAAGGGGGGAGGTGTTACTTTCAAGTGGGTTAGACAGAGAAACGAAACCGTGACGGCCTGAAGCCTGGGAGTTGAAGTCCACAAGTCATAAAAGGGCCAAGTCTGAAGACCCCTCCTCTATGAATTGGAGTTAGTTTTGCTTCGACATCAGTGCATTCAGTAAAGGGTAAGATGGAATGAACCTGGAGTTTTATTTTGGATTTTTGAGCGGGATGTTAGCAGTAGTATCAGTGCTAGAAAGGAATGGGGTGTTGGGGGGGGAAACTGTGGGTCCTTGGTGGTCTCTGAGCTTGGGGTTTCTCTTGCAAACGTTTCAAGACCCACTAGTATCATCAGTGCTAGAAGGGAGTGGGGTTGTATGGAGGAGGAAGAGGACTGTGGATCCTGCTCTCTGAGCTTGGTGGTTTTCTTGCAGACGTTTCATAACCCAACTAGGTAACATCATCAGTGCTGAAAGGGAGGGAGGAGGAGGAGGACTGTGGGGTCCATGGTCCTCTCTGAGCTTGGTGGTTTTCTTGCAAACATTTCAGGACCCAACTAGGTAACATCATCGGTGCGAGAAGGGAGTGGGGTATGCAAGGAGGAAGAGGAGGAAGAAAGGGACTGTGGGGTCCGTTGGGGGCTGTCTGAGCTTGGTGGTTCTCTTGCAGACGTTTCATGACCCGACTAGGTAACTGTCAAAGATGAAACTTTGGCAGTTATGTGCCTCTGCATTTCAACTTGAGTAAGGGGGGAGGTGTTACTTTCAAGTGGGTTAGACAGAGAAACGAAACCGTGACGGCCTGAAGCCTGCCTGGCTGAGGAATTCTGGGAGTTGAAGTCCACAAGTCATAAAAGGGCCAAGTCTGAAGACCCCCTCCTCTATGAATTGGAGTTAGTTTTGCTTCGACATCAGTGCATTCAGTAAAGGGTAAGATGGAATGAACCTGGAGTTTTATTTTGGATTTTTGAGCGGGATGTTAGCAGTAGTATCAGTGCTAGAAAGGAATGGGGTGTTGGGGGGGGGAAACTGTGGGTCCTTGGTGGTCTCTGAGCTTGGGGTTTCTCTTGCAAACGTTTCAAGACCCACTAGTATCATCAGTGCTAGAAGGGAGTGGGGTTGTATGGAGGAGGAAGAGGACTGTGGATCTTGCTCTCTGAGCTTGGTGGTTCTCTTGCAGACCTTTCATGACCCAGCTAGGTAAGGGAAGAACCCAAGCCCCAGCAGCCAAGCTAAATTAGAGGGGTACACTGGGGGGGGGGAAGGGGGCAGCAAACAGGTGTACAAATGCCCCAGCTATGCAGAAATAGGGATGGATGCAGGGGGGCTTGGAAGAAGCAGGCTAGTCCTTAAGCATTGCTAACTGCAGAGAGAGGTATGGTATTGTCATCCCGCTGTGAATTATTTTCCCCCACAACAGCCCTGTGAGGTGGGTTGGGCTGAAAGATAGAGGGGGAGACAGCCTTCATGCCTAAGACAGGACCCGAACTCATGATCTGTGCGTAGTCTGGTATCTTAACCAGTAAACTTGCTCTCTCTCTCTCAGGATGCCAAGGGAACAAACTTAGCTAAAGTGGAGGAATTTAAGAGGGGGTTGGGGTTGGTGAGAGACAGCTAACTCATGTAGAAGTGATGGGTTTACAAGGGGGATCTTGCCGCTTGGAAGAAGCGGGTAAGTCCTAAACCATTATTAACTGAAGAGAGAGTACTGTCACCCTGCAGTGAATGTACCAATACTGTACTCCTGTTTCTCATTTATCCCCACAGCAGTGCTCCTTGTGAGGGGGTTGGGCTGAGAAAGGGGGACTGACCCAAAATCCTCCAGCTGACTGAAGCAGAACTCAAAATCTTCCAGTTTCTAGGCCAGCTATGCTGGCTGGGGGATTCTGGCATTCTGGCATCTTCAAGCTGCCATGGTCGATAGATAACATAGGGCAGGGGTGTCAAACTCAATTTCATTGAGGGCCGCATCAGCATTGCGGTTGCCCTCAGGGGCCCGGGTGAGTATGGCCTGGGTGGGCGTGGCCTACTGGGTGGGCGTGGCCAGCTCTACATTGTTGGCATCAAGGGTGTCTATGGGGGCCTGGGAAGGAGTGGGACAGATCTGGGGGTCTCTGGCAGAAGGTCTCTGGGCCAGGGCCAAGGCAGCGGGGGCCGTTCCCTCACTGTTTCCAGGATGGCTTCGTGGGCCGCATGAAACCACTTCGCGGGCCGCATCCAGACCCCAGGCCTTGTGTTTGACATGTCTGACATAGGGCCTCTTTACAAGTAGCATCTTTAGTGCACACAGTATATGCAACATTAGTTCTTGTTGGCTCTGGATGAAGTGGCCCTCAAAGTGTAATTTTCGAAAGGTAGTGAGGAGCTAAGACAATATCCTTAGATCAGGGGTCCCCAACCTCTGGGCCATAGCCCACTACCAGTCCGTGGCCTATTCGCAAACGGGCCATGTGAGTGGCTGGCTGGCTGGCGTGCACACACAGCCCCACTTAGACAGACAGTCATTTTTTCCTGTGGGCACAATGGCACACATTACAAATGAAATTTAGTTGCTTCCTCTCAAAGTGAGCATTGCAGACGCCTGTGGCCCCATTCACACGAGCATCGCAGGCACTAAGGGGCCTCCCTAGCGCAAGCGTCACACGTGCTCTCAGCCCCACTTACGCGAGCAATGCATGTGCCTACCCCTCCCACAGAACCATCCCTTCTTCCTCCCCCCCCCCTCCAGCCATCTAGCCGGAAAAGTTGGGGAACTCTGCCTTAGATAATACCCGAAGAATAAGTCTTTGGATCCTGAGCTAGTCCTGCAAGCCAGAAACACCTTAGGATGCTCACTAATGACTCTTCTGGATAAAGAAATAGAAAGTTGTTGAGTCCCACCGTTGGTTCGCTCGGTGTAATCTTTACGTAGCACTGATAACGTTACCTAGTTTGGTAATGAAACGTCTGCAAGAAAACCCACCAAGCTCAGAGAGCCCCAAGGACCCCATCATGTTGATTGATTATGTCATGACACCATTTTCGACTTCTCGCGTCCACACAGACAGACTTTCTGTGCGACAGTTTGTCCCCAACTTGACATCCGTGTGTTACTAGCTTAACAACTGCAGCGATTCGCTTAACAGCTTTGGCCAGAAAGGCCGCAAAACGGGGACCAAAATCGTTTTCACTGCCTTGCTTAGTTAGCAACATAAATTCTGGCTTCAGTCGTGACCGTAAGTCAAGGACTACCTGTAGAAAGACTTTGGATCAAGATTCCCCCTTTTTCATTATTTCAAGACCCTGCGGTTTTATTGGCAACTTGGACGGCCCTCTTTAAATCCAGGTAACCCTCGACTCAACGGTTCTTTTACTGACCATTCAAAGTTACAACGGCATTGAAATAAGCGACCGGTGACCTTTTTTGCCACTATTCCGTTGTAAGTTGAGGGCTACCTGTATAAGTTTGCCAAATAAGGGCAGGCCAAGGCTCTCCTCTGGCTTCCAGTAAATCAGTTTTCCAGCCGACTCCGGCTCCCGATATTTTATTTCTATATTTCGTATAAATCTGGTTTGAACAAGGCATCCTAGTAGACTCAAGTGAACCTTACTGTTTAATTGAGAATTGGGCGGGGGGGGGGAGCGGAGAGGAAACCACATGGCTGTGCAGCGTGCCCGGTCGCTGCATAACCAGGTGTGTGGGCTGGGCATCACGCACGTCATCGGTCACGCAGTGTGTTTTTAAGTAGAAGTGGCTTGTTATAAATGAGCCAGACCCCCCCCCCCTTTTTTTTTTCACGTTTCAGCCAGCCCTGCTGCAGATGTGGTTCAGCTAGGGCCAGGGTAGGCAACCTCGGCTCTTTTATGACTCATGGACTTCAACTCCCAGAATTCCTGAGTCAGCATAGCTGACTCAGGAATTCTGGGAGTTGAAGTCCATGAGTCATAAAAGAGCCGAGGTTGCCTACCCCTGAGCTAGGGCAAGGGTAGGCCACCTTGGCTCTTTTATGACTGGTGGACTTCAACTCCCAGAATTCCTAAGCCAGCATGCCTCAGCTTGGAAACCTCTCCCTTTCCCCTCAGCATGGCTGGCTGAGGAATTCTGGGAGTTGAAGTCCATGAGTCATAAAAGAGCCGAGGTTGCCTACCCCTGAGCTAGGGCAAGGGTAGGCCACCTTGGCTCTTTTATGACTGGTGGACTTCAACTCCCAGAATTCCTAAGCCAGCATGCCTCAGCTTGGAAACCTCTCCCTTTCCCCTCAGCATGGCTGGCTCAGGAATTCTGGGAGTTGAAGTCCACGAGTCATAAAGCGGCCTAGGCAACCTTGGCTCTTTTATGACTCATGGACTTCAACTCTCAGAATTCCTGAGCCAGCATGGCTCAGCTTGGAAACCTCTCCCTTTCCCCTCAGCATGGCTGGCTCAGGAATTCTGGGAGTTGAAGTCCACGAGTCCTAAAAGAGCCAAGGTTGCCTAGCCCTGAGCTAGGGGAACATGCAAGAGCAGGCAGATGGGCAGCGAGCCTTGTGCCTCGTTCATTTGTCGGGCATCAGCAGTCTTTTGTGGTTCTAGTTATATCATCTGTCATGTGGCTAATGGCTGGGTGTAATCTCTTGGGCATAACACGGCCGGTCAACACAGAATAAGTGGTCACCGAGTGGAATTAATACTACACGGTCCAGCTGGTCTAGAAAAAGGGTGTGGGGGGAGGTTTTTTTTGCAGATCCCTTTGTTGTCAAACGAATTTAATCGACGGATTTTGCCGCACGTTTTTAAAAGCAGTTTTACTGCAAGCGTGGAGTAGAACGATGAAAAAGATTATACAAGCTGGGAGGGGAATGCGAGGGGGGGGGAAAAACCCGTATAAAACGAACTTTTCCTATCCTCCCAGAAAGTGACTTCTTACCACTGTCGTGACAACGCCTTCACTCAGCCAACAAAAATAAGAGTTTCACCCCTTAATCCACCTGTTAACAATAGGCAAAATCAAATAAAGTCGCGGCTTACTCGATCCGGTGACCAGCCAAAGAGCCCAAACAAAAAGCAGAACTGTCAAAAAGGTTTCGAAGGTGAAAGCCAGCTGTGGATTAAAGGAAAGCCTCTGTGACACAAATGAAATCTGTACTTCTAAGCACATTTACTTGGAAGGATTCCCATTTTTATTCCAGGAAGGCTATTTTTACGTAACAAGGGATACACGTGGTACCATATACCCATGGGAGCCTTATACCCATTGGAGCCTCGTTACGTAAAAAATAACCTTTGGGGAGTCTCTCTACATTGGATGGATATTCTAGTGTATAAATTAGCCCTCTATAATTGTGTTGGGCTACAATTGCCAGAATTTTCACAGCACATACCAATTTTCCCTGCTAGCTATTAGTTATCTATAACAGTACATTTCAAGAGGTGGGGGGAGAGAGGAAATCTGCTTAAACTTCTTTTTAATTTGTTATGCTTATGGCTATGATATAGGTACAGGTAGTCCTCAACTTACAACCACAATCGGGCCCAAAATTTCTCTTGTTAAGCGAGGCGTTTGTTAACTGACTTTTCCCCCATTTGACGGCCTTTCTCGCCACACTTCTTAAGTGAATCACTGCTGTTGATAAGTTGGTCACCTGGTTGTTACCTGCATCTGGCCTCCCCCGTTGATTTTATTTATTTTATTTATTTATTTTAATTCCATTTCTATCCCGCCCTTCTCCGAAGACTCAGGGCGGCTTACAAGCTTAGCAGTAGCCTTCATTCTATGTATATGCCTGCTTATTAGGGCTTTCACACACACACCCCAAGCGGCATTATTACAAAGTCAGCTTAATTTCCCCCAACAATCTGGGTCCTCGTTTTACCTACCTCGGAAGGATGGAAGGCTGAGTCAACCTTGAGCCTGGTGGGACTCGAACCTGCACTAATTGCAGGCAGCTGGTGTTACTTAAGGAGGCATTAGCCCACTGCTCCACCAAGGCTTTCATTTTGCTTGTCAGAAGGGTGTAAACGGTGATCACGTGACCTTGGGGAAAAACCACAATGGTCCTAAGTATGAACCCGTTGCCAAGCGTCTGGATTTTGACCCCGGAGAGGCTACAGAGATTATAAGTGTGGAAAACGGTCATTAGTCAACTTTTTCCCAGTGCCGTTGTTACTTGGAACGGCCGCTAAATGAATGGTTGTAAGTCAAGGGCAGCAGTTCATTTAGGGACCATTCCAAGTTAGAACGGCGCTGGAAAAAAGTGACGTGGTTCTGCAACTGAATTTTGACCAGGCGACTGTGGGGGAGGGGGATTTCTGCAACTGTCACAGTTGTGAAAAACAGTCACAACTCACTTTTCTCTGTGCTGTTATAACTTCAAACGAATGGTTATAACTCAAGGCAATCGGAGTAAGATTTAGTTCAGTGGGTCTTCAAACTTGGCAACTTTAAGACTTGTGGACTTCAACTCCCAGAATTCCTCAGCCAGCCTTGAGGGCTGACTTGAGGAATTCTGGGCCTTGAAGTCCACAAGTCCTAAAGTTGTCAAGTTTGAAGACCCCTGCGCTTGGCTGTCCACCCTTGTGCTAGAATGAAGAATTCAGAAAAGATGTCGGCTTGCGTGGCCGAAATTTGGCAATAGAACCAGTTGCGTGTCGTGGTGAAGGTGCCAGGCTAGAAACCAGGAGCCTGAATTCTAGTTTCGCCTTAGGCACGAAAGGAGCTTTAGGCCGATAGACGAGGAGTTTTAGTTATGCTGGCTGAGGAATTCTGGGAGTTGAAGTCCAACAACTCTTAAAAGTTGCCAAGTTCAAAGACCCCTGATTTAGTCGGTTAAAAACTAGCATTGTTCTCTTCTGGTTATTTACATACGGCAGGGCCCATATGGTAGCACCAGTTAACCATCTGTCAAATTTGCCTAAACTCTTTATTTCGTACAGGTTCAAACCTGCAAAAACCTGCTGGTATTGAGTTATAGAAAGAAATAGTTAAGTGGCTAAGAGCAATAAAACATCTGCCTCCTAACGCCATCTCTTATAAATCACCTGCAGTCTGAGGTCCATATATATCTATATCTATATATCTATATAGATATACATATATATATATATAGAGAGAGAGAGAGAGATAGGCCTTGCTGAAGCTGGAATAAAAATTGGCATAGCTGCTTCTTTCTTTGAAAAGTCAGGATTTGTGGGGGGGGGGAACTACCCGTAGTCCTCGACGTACGACTGCAAGGGACACCCCCCCCCAAATTTGTGTTGCTAAGTAAAACAGTTGTTAAGTGAGTTTGGCTCTCTTTTAATACCTACCTTGCCTCAGTTGCTAAGTGACACTCTGCCATTGTGAAGTCAAGTAACGCGGTTGTTAAGTGAATCTGGCTTCCTCCATTGACTTTGCTTGTCAGGAAGTCGCAAAAGGGGATCACATGACCCTGGGACACCCCTGCAAACATCGTCAATATGAACCGGTTGCCAAATGTCTGGATTTTGATCACATGACCACAGGGGATACTGTCACTTTCCAGTGCCGTTGTAACTTCAAATGGTTGCTAAATGAACTGTTATAAGTCGAGGACTACCTGTAGTCTTTGGAAGAGATGGTTAGCTGTGCGAATTTTTCTCTTGAGTACAGGTAGCCCTCGACTTACAGCAATTCATTTAGTGACCATTCAAAGTTACAACGCCATTAAAAAATGTGACTCAGGGGTCCTCAAACCTGGCCCTCTCATGACTTGTGGACTTCAACTCCCAGAATTCCTCAGCCAGCATGCACTGGCTGAGGAATTCTGGGAGTTGAAGTCCACAAGTCATAAAAGGGCCAAGTTTGAAGACCCCTGTCTTAAAGCATCCTGGCTGAGGAATTCTGGGAGTTGAAGTCCACAAGTCATAAAAGGGCCAGGTTTGAAGACCCCTGATGTGACTTATGACCATTTTTCACACTTAGGACCATTGCAGCATCTCCATGGTCACATGACCAAAATTCAGACACTGGGCAAAATTCAGACACTTATTTATGACGGTTGCAGTGTCCCGGGATCAGGTGATCCCCTTTTGCGACCTTCTGACAAGCAAAGTCAATGGGGAAGCCAGATCCACTTAACAACCATGTTACCAACTTAACAACTGCAGGGATTCACTTAACAACTGTGGCAAGAAAGATCGTAAAATGGGATAAAATTCACTTAACAAATGTCTCGCTTAACAGCAGAAATTTTGGGCTCCGTTCTTCTCGTAAGTCTAGGATTACTGGTACAATATTTCTCTTTCGTGCTCTGAAAAAAAACACCAAAACAATCTTGAAGCACTCTTCCTCGTCCTCATGGCAAACAAAAAAGCAGGGTTATTACAGCAGAACACGCTTTACTCATTATTTAATCTTGAGGATTTCATGAATTAACATAGCTTGTAACTTCTGACTGCTGTGGGAGGACAGCACAGCCCCACCCCCAGAGAAAGAAATATTTTGGGGAATATTAAAAGGCAGAATATTATATTTCCCCAAAGAACCTTAAAGGCAGAAACCACACACACACACACCCCAAGTCTCTCTGCCCCGGGCAGAAACCCCCGTCTTCCTGTAGAAATGCAGATGTGATAATCCTGTCAGAAAAAACTAGAGCCAGGAAGCTTAGAGCTGATGGGATTAGAACAGGGGTCTTCAAACTTGGCCCTTTTATGACTTGTGGACTTCAACTCCCAGAATTCCTCAGCCAGGCATGCTGGCTGAGGAATTCTGGGAGTTGAAGTCCACAAGTCATAAAAGGGCCACGTTTGAAGACCCCTGGATTAGAAAGACAAAGATCCCTAGAATCAACAAACCCTCACACCCCCAAAAAAATCCAACACAGGACATAGTCATCAGCCACATCCCTAGGGAAGCAGGATATGACCTTTGGGACATAATAGGATTAACCCACCACCATCAGGATACCAGAAAGTCTGACTCAGACTCAGGTTAAAGTTCACGGCACAGGAACAACTCCAAACAAAAGCTCAAGAAGGTATAAAAAACCCAGCTCCATGTGGTCACTTTTTCCTGTCTGGTTCTGCTCTTCAATAAACTACAACCTTCTTTCTAAAGCAGTCTCCATTTTGTGTATTCCCGGCTTGGACTGGACCCTGATGAGGATTTTTCTTTCAACACGGCCAAAGTCCTTTCTTTTTTTTGAATGCAGCCATAGAATTTTTATAGTTTGACCCTGCCTTTCCTCCCCTGCCTTTGTCTACCAGCAAAGATTAGAGGGGAAGTAGGATGAGAAGAAGCTTTATGTGAGATCAAGTCCTTTGATCCTTCAGGCTTGTACGTCGCACCCATCGTGATGATTACGTTTTCAGTTTTCAACATGTTTTTTCTTTGTTGATGGGGAAGCCAAGCCAAATTTTGACAGGACCTTCAATTACCATAGTAATAGTCATGGTGACAGACATGTTTGTGCAAATAACCAGCACTTCTCACTCTCCTTTATTGCGAAAACAATAAAAACAAAACCTGGATAGGTTTGTGTGTGTCTGCGTGCGCGTGCGCGCAACATTTAGCTATCTGTGCCTCATTCTGTTTGGGAGATTATCTTGTAAGCCTCTCAGGCTCATATAAAGTAGACTGGCAAAATTACATCAAAGCCGGAGAAAGAAAGAAAGAAAGAAAAAAAAGTCAATCCTGTGCTTAAACCAGCATAATGATTTCTCAGTGCAGGTAAAAGGGATGTGCGAACAGGCATTCTGAAACCTCGTGTGCACTCAGCAGCATGCCATGTCTGCAAAAGGCACAAGTAAGATTTTAGAAGGATGCCAGGAAGTAATTGCTTTATTTTATTCTCTTTATTTGTGCCATCTGGAGCCCTGTACCCAGTTCTGAGCAAGACGCTTTTTTTAAGTTGTCTAGATTCCAGGGCAGGGCGGTCTCAGCCTTGGCAACTTGAAGGAAGATGTGTGGACTCCAACTCCCAGAATTCAATTCCCTAGCCAGCCAGCCAGAATTGAATTCTGGGAGTCGAAGTCCACACATCTTCATGTTGCCAAGGTTGAGAAACACGACAGGTAGTCCTCGACTTACAATAATTCATTCAGTGAGCGTTCAAAGTTACAACGGGAAAAATTATTTATGACAGTTTTTCAACAGTCATAACCGTTGCAGCAGCTCCACGATCATATGATCAAAATTCAGACGCTTAGCAACTGATTTATATTTATGACGGTTGCAGTGTCCCGGTGTGGGTGTCATGTGATCACCATTTGCAAACTTCTGACAAGCAAAATCAACGGGGAAGGCAGATTGGCTTAACAACCGTATTACTAACTTTTGACAATTGTTGTGCTTCAGTGCAGTTGTTAAGTTACTAACGCGGTTGCTAAGTGCACGTGCCAATAACTGGCAAGAAATGCCGTAAAATGGAGCGGAATTCACTTAGCGACATAAACCTTCGGCTCAGTTGTGGTCATAAGTCAAAGACTGCCGGTATTCAAGTGCCTTCAGCTGTATGAAGCCAAACTGCCTAAATCAGGGGTAGGCAACCTTGGTCCTTTTATGACTTGTGGACTCAGAATTCCTGAGCCAGCATGGGGGAACTCTGGCCCCCTCATGACTCGTGGACTTCAGCTCCCAGAATTCCTGAGCCAGCATGGGGGAACTGTGGACCCTTCGTGACTTGGGGACTTCAGTTCCCAGAATTCCTCAGCCAGCGTGGGGGAACTATGGCCCCTTCAATTCCCAGAATTCCTCAGCCAGCATGGGAGAAACTTTGGCCCCTTCATGACTTGTAGACTTCAACTCCCAGAATTCCTAAGCCAGCCATGTTGGCTCAGGAATTCTGGGAGTTGAAGTCCACGAGTCATAAAAGAGCCAAGGTTGCCTACCCCTGGCCTAAATGAATTGTTTCAATCTGTTCTAATTGAGTCCGAGCCACTCCGTTTTGTCCAACCCAGTCCTTATTCCTCCTGCTTTTTTCTCCCTCCACCAGGTGAGAGGATTCTGGGCTACGCCGAGGAGCCTTGTTACCTGTGGTTCGTCATGGAGTACTGCGAAGGGGGAGACCTGAACCAGTACATACTCTCCCGCCGGCCCGACCCGGCCACCAACAAGAGTTTCATGCTCCAGCTGACCAGCGCCATTGCTTTCCTGCACAAAAACCACATCGTGCACAGAGACCTGAAGCCGGACAATATCCTGATCACGGAGCAGTCCGGAGCGCCGGTTCTCAAAGTGGCCGATTTTGGGCTCAGCAAGGTGTGCGCGGGCTTGACCGCCCGAGGCAAGGAGGGCGGGAACGACGACAACCATGTGAATGTGAACAAGTACTGGCTGTCCTCGGCTTGCGGCTCGGACTTCTACATGGCTCCCGAAGTGTGGGAGGGACACTACACAGCCAAGGCGGACATCTTTGCGCTGGGCATCATTATCTGGGCCATGATCGAGCGGATCACCTTTATCGATGCCGAGACCAAGAAAGAACTCTTGGGGACTTACGTCAAGCAGGGGACCGAGATTGTACCGGTCGGGGAAGCCTTGCTGGAAAACCCAAGGATGGTGTTGCACATTCCTCAGAAACGCAGGACTTCCATGTCTGAAGGGATCAAGCAGCTCCTGAAAGACATGTTGGCTGCTAATCCCCAGGACCGACCGGATGCCTTTGAGCTGGAATCCAGGATGGACCAGGTTACTTGTGCTGCTTAAACTCAGGTCAAAGTGTTGGTGGGCTCTGAAAACAGGGTAAGTTTGCTTCCGTTCCTCTACCCTGGTCGCCAGGCGTATAATTTATAATAAGAATGTACAGTTGTTGTTGTTAGTTGCGAAGTCGTGTCCGACCCATCGTGACCCCACGGACGACATTCCTCCAGGCCTTCCTGTCCTCCACCATCTTCTGGAGTCCATTTAAGCTCACGCCTACTGCTTCAGTGACTCCATCCAGCCACCTCATTCTCTGTCGTCCCCTTCTTCTCTTGCCCTCCATCTTTCCCAGCATGAGGCTCTTCTCCAGTGAGTCCTTCCTTCTCATTAGGTGGCCAAAGTATTTGAGTTTTAGCTTCAGGATCTGGCCTTCTAAAGAGCAGTCGGGGTTGATCTCTTCTAGGACCGACCGGTTTGATCGCCTTGCAGTCCAAGGGACTCGCAGGAGTCTTCTCCAGCACCGTAGTTCAAAGGCCTCAATTCTTTGGCGCTCGGCCTTTCTTATGGTCCAACTTTCACTGCCGTACATTGCAACTGGGAAGACCATAGCCTTGGCTATGCGCACTTTTGTTGACAGGGAATGTACAGTAATAATTTATAATTATAGTCTATAATAAGAAAGGACTATATAACTACCTGTCTGAAATGGCATAGGATCTCTTGCCTGAGCAGGGGGTTGGACTAGAAGACCTCCAAGGTCCCTTCCAACTCTGTTACTGAGTTAATTTAGTTAAAATCACTGGTACAGACATAGAACTAAGGAGAAATTTCTTGACTGTTAGAACAATTAACCAGGGGAACAACCTGCCTCCAGAAGCGGTGAATGCTCCAACACTGGAAGCTTTTAGGAAGAGACTGGACAGCCACTTGTCTGAAATGGTATAGGGCAGGGGTCAGCAACCTGAAACAGTGAAAGAGCCACTCGGAACAGATTTCCTCACAAAAGGAAAAACTGGGAGCCGCAAAAAATGTGTGCACATGTGTAGAACAGGGTTTGACTGAAGAGTGGAGCCAAGGCGAGATATGCACCTACCCTGCATATTTGAATTGATTGGTTGAACTTTTTTGTCCCACTTTTTTTTGGGGGGGAACTGCACGTGGCAGAGGACCGGGAGCTGCAAGAGACGGCTGAAAGAGCTGTATGTGGCTCCAGAGCCGCGGGTTGCAGACCTGTGGTATAGGGTTTCCTGTCTGAGCAGGGGGTTGGACTAGAAGACCTCCAGGGTCCCTTCCAACTCGATGATGATGATGATGATGATAATGTTGGCAAGCAAAGTCAACGGGGAAGCCGGATTCATTTAACTTATTACTAGCTTATCAACTGCAGTGATTCACTTAACGACCGTGGCAAGGAAGGTGGTAACGTGTGGCAAAAACTCACTTAACAAATGTCTCGGTGTAAATTTTGGGCTTAATTGTGTCTGCAAGTTGAGGACTACCTGTGCTGTGAACTCCAGCATATACAGGTAGTCCTCGGCCTACGTCCAGAATGTCTGTTGCGTTGTTAAGTGAGTCGCACCTGATCCTTTATGATCTTTTCTTGTTAGGGATCTGGCTTCCCCTTATTGACTCCCCTTGTCGGAAACCAGCTGGGTGGGTCGCTAATAGCGATCACATGATCCCAGGATGCTGCAACTGTCATGAATCGTGCCGGTTGCCAAACTCCCAAATGTTGATCAGATGATCACGGGGGGGGGGGGTGTTGCGACAGTTGTAACTGAGAGGACCACTTGTAAGTCAATTTTAAGTGCCGTTGTAACTTTGAATGCTTGCTAAATGAGTGGTTGTGAATTGAAGACTATACAAAAGTAGGTAGCCTGTGACTCAATTGTAATTTAATTGATTACCTTGGTGGATAACGAAGATGTGAATGTAGCAAGCTGCATATGCTTACTGCAGGGGCTTCTTCATTCAAACTTGGCCCTTTTGGGACTCGTGGACTTCAACTCCCAGAATTCCTCAGCCAGCGTGCCCCGCTGAGGAATTCTGGGAGTTGAAGTCCACAGATCATAAAAAGGCCAAGTTTGAAGACCCCTGGGTTGCATGAAGACAGCCATTTGGTTAATCTGGTTTACGGCTAGGTAAATATGAGGTGTGAAGATTATAGCTAGATACTGTAATACAGGGGTCTTCAAACTTGGCCCTTTTAGGACTCGTGGACTTCAACTCCCAGAATTCCTCAGCCAGCGTGCCCGGCTGAGGAATTCTGGGAGTTGAAGTCCACAAGTCCTAAAAGGGCCACGTTTGAAGATCCCCTGGCTGACTGCATATATGCATATACTTTGGCGGGTAAGCCTCTTTGCAGACAAACTGACCCTTGACCTTTTCACCAGAATACCGTGGTGCCACTTTGTAGGTAAGCCAACACACACACACACACACACACACACACACACCCTTTTCATATATTTTAATTTTCAAAACTATTTTGAAAATCAAAACGTGAAAATTTTGAGGATTGGCTTACCTACAAGCGGCCACATTTTTTTTCCTTCATGTTTTATTTTGGTGGGGGGGGAAATGGAGGGTCGCTTAGCTGGGATGTCCTTCCATGTAAATGTATACAGTACTTACTTTTAGACAGCACTTTCTAAAAGCTTTTCCAACGGCGATTTTGTAGGAAAATCCGTTTTTAAACTCTGCTCAGTCTGTTGGGATATCCCAGTTGGTTAAGGAGGTTTTAAATTGTTTGATCGAGTGGCCCTAAAGCAGGGGTACCCAGCCGTGGCAACTCTTAAGACCTTGTGGACTTCAGCTCCCAGAATTCCCTAGCCAGCCACGCTGGCTAGGGAATTCTGGGAGCTGAAGTCCACAGGTTCTTCAAGCTGCCCATGGTTGGATCCCCCTGCTGTAAAAGAAGATACCAGAAAAAGACTGACCTATTGTTTGGAAGCCAAGTTAGGTCTTTACTACTACTACCTCTATGAATTTAAGGGTCTTGGCCCAGGTGAAGAACTTTCTGGAACTTTTCCTCTCTTTTCAAAGGCAGGGTGGGTCTTGCTCTTAAGCTGCAGGTGGGAAGGGGGACGCTCCCCAATTTACGACCACAACACTTGTTGTTAAGCAAGGTGGCTGTTACACGAATCGGGGCCCAGCCAAGTTTTACCTTTTTGACCCCTGTTCTTAAGCGGCTGTCGCTTTTTTTGCGCTGCCGTTGCAACCTCGGTCACTGAACGAATTGGTTGCAGAACGAGGACTGGCCGTAGCTCCTCCCGGCCAGCGTTGGCGCAACCTGAGCAAAATTTGAAGACGCTGGCTGGGGAGCGTGCTGGGGATTGTAGTCCACGCCTTGCCGTGGTTGACGGAGCGTGGCCGGCCGGCAGAGTCGTGAGGCCGGCCGCGATTGGCCTCACCCACTGCTCACACGCCAAATTCAGCCTGTGTGTGTGTTTGTGTGTGTGTGTGTGTGTTTTTCCTTTTGACTTCAAGCAAAGCCAGCAAACAACATCCAGACACGCAGAGGCTTTTCTCTCTAGAGACATTCCTGGCATAGCGAGATGCTTTCCAAACATCACTGTGTCACGAACAACGGTTCCGGGCGCTTTTGCGGGCTCTGAAGTAGCACAACACATACTCCCCGGTGCGGCCTGTCGCACTCTCCCGTCAGCCCGTTGTCTTCCTTGGGTTGTGTTTGTGGATCACCGCAGAAGCCAATGGTGGGGGGGGGGACCGCTAACCAGGCTCTGCAATTTTAAATAATTGCCTGTTAGGCAAGCCCTTCCGTGTTGTGCTAACTAAATTTGAGCCTGGGTGGCTAAGGGGAATTCTTCTCTTTTGGAGGCGGTGCGCGCTTGCAAAATTGACCGTCAGGAACAACCGTTTTGAGACATCTTCCTTTGTGTGTGTGTGTGTGTGTGTGTGTGTGTGTTTTCCTGCCCTGCTGCTTTGAAGGGAACGGTGGGTGCCCTTAAAAAGTGCATTTTGCGTTTGGATTCCAAATGTGAAGAAAGGAGCATGAAAACAGATGCTTTCCTACAGAGCAGTCTGAAGGGTTTTATTCACTAAAAGGGGTGGGGGGCGGGGGGGTTTAGCATATTTTTTAATTTTAACTGGGTTTTTTATTTTTCTCAGGGTTTTATTTCATCTTTTTTAATTTGTTTTAACGTTTGTATTGATTTTCTTTTAAATGCCCTGTAAACCGCCCTGAGTCCTTCGGGAAAGGGCGGTATATAAATCTAAATAAATAAAATAAAATAAATAAATATTACCCACTAGGCCAGGGGTCTTCAACCTTGGCAACTTTTTAAGACTTGTGGAATTCTGGGAGTTGAAGTCCGCAAGTCTTAAAAGTTGCCAAGTTTGAAGACCCCTGCGCTCGGCTGTCCACCCCTGTGCTAGAACGAAGAAGAGGAAGAATTCAGAAAAGGATGTCGGATTGCTTGGCTGAAATTTGACAATAGAACCAGTTGGGTGTCGTGGTGAAGGTGCCAGGCTAGAAACCGGGAGACTGAATTCTAGTTTCGCTTTAGGCACAAAAGCAGCTTTAGGCCAATCATCAATAGATGCTGAGTTTTAGTTGTGCCTGGGTGACTTGACGCCTATCACCAGGAGACGGTGGGTTCCAGTCTCACCTTAGGAATGAAAGCGGCTGGGTGACTTTGTGCCAATCACCGGGAGACGGAGAGTTCTAGTCCCGCCTTAGGCATGAAAGCCAGTTGGATGACTTTGGGCCAATCATTCTCTCAGCCCAACCCCACCTGACAGAACGGTGCTTCCGGAGAAAACAGAAGGAAGAAGTCAAAGGGGAAAAAAAGTCAGGATTTTTTTTTTAAAAAAAGGAATTAGTTAATATTGTGAAATGCAAATATGGGTATATTTTAAGAGGCAGAAGGTCAGGAGCCGAGGGCCATTGAGAGGAAATCCGTGTCATTTCCTTGAAGCGAAAGGACGTTGGGTTGCCTGCCACGGGCTCAACGAAACAGTTGAGGAGGGCTACCTTTACTACCTTTTGTAAGCTGAACCTGTCTCGCTAAGGCCTTTGTCTTCTAGGGTGAAAACATATTAAATGCTGCCCTACGTTCTTGAAGAGACACCGGGGTCTTCAAACTTGGCCAATTCAAGGCTTGTGGACTTCAACTCCCAGAATCCCTCAGCCAGGCATGTGTGCCTGGCTGAGGGATTCTGGGAGTTGAAGTCCACAAGCCTTGAATTGGCCAAGTTTGAAGACCCCCCCCTGCCCTAAATAGAGAGCCAGTATGGTCCAGTAATTTAAGGCACCAGGTCAGAAAGCAAGAGGCCGTGAGTTCCAAGGGCCACCAGAGTCTCCAACCTTTCTCGGTTGGTGGACCGGAGGGAAAAGAAGATTGAAACACTTTACGCACGTGCGTGCGCGTGCACACACAAACGGGGCCCACGAGCATGCGCGATGCAAACGGCAGTGCTAGCGGCCTCCGGGACACTCGCTAGCACCGCCCCATTTTTTATTTTATTTTTTTTGCCGTGCTGTGTCTTGTTTTCGCCGCGCGAGTGGGGGTGAGCACGCCCCGGTCGGCCCAGCAAGCTGGGGGTGCACAGGTTGGGGTCCCCTGCCCTATATACCCTTTTCAGACAGATAGTTGTCCAATCTCTTCTTTAAAAACCTCCCGGGATGCAGCATTGTAAGTGTGTATCATAAAGTAAGGAGACCTTGCAGGTCATCTAGTCCAACCCCCTGCTCAGGCAGAAGAAACTCCATACCAGAGGTCCCCGACCTTTTGGGCTGGAAGGGATCTTGCAGGTCATCTAGTCCAACCCCCTGCTCAGGCAGAAGAAACTCCATACCAGAGGTCCCCGACCTTTTGAGCACCGGGGACCGGTTCCGTGGAGAGAGGTTTTTCCGCGGACCGAAGGGTGCGTGGTTTTGAGTGCTACCCGCATCCCGCGGAGGGGGCTTTGCTTGTTTGTGCGGACCGGTTGCTGGCACGCCACGGACCGGTACCGGTCCACAGACCGAGGGTTGGGGACCCCTGTTCTATACCATTTCAGACATATGGCTGTCCGGTCTTTTCTTAAAAATCTCCTTTGAGGAAGCACCCGCAACGTCTGTTTCCTTTCTGGTCTCACTTCTGTGGTGACCCAAGTTTCATTTTTGTGTCCCTAGTAAGTGTCCGTGTTTGGCAGTTGTACAGAACGGAATAGCAGAGTCGGGAGGGGCCTCGGAGGTCTTCTAGTCCAACCCTCTTCTAAAGCAGGAAAGCCTATACACCAGGGGTGTCAAACTCAATTTCATTGAGGGCCGCATCAGCATTGCGGTTGCCCTCAGGGGGCCGGGTGGGTATGGCCAGGGTGGGCGTGGCCTACTGGGTGGGCGTGGCTAGAGTGCGTATGGCCTACTGGGTGGGCGTGGCCAGCTCTACATCGTTGGCATCAAGGGTGCCTATGGGGGCCTGGGCAGGAGTGGGACAGGTCTGAGGGTCTCTGCCAGGAGGAGGGTCTCTGGGCCAGGGCCATGGAAGTGGGGGCCGTTCCCTCACTGTTTCCAGGATGGCTTCGGGGGCCACACGAAACCACTTTGCGGGTCGGATCCGGCCCCCGGGCCTTGTGTTTGACATGTCTGCTATACACCATTTCAGAGAAATGGCTGTCCAGTCTCTTCTTAAAAACGTCCAGTGTTGGAGCATTCGCAGCTTCTGGAGGCAGGTAGTTCCACTGGTTAATTGTTCTGACTGTCAGGAAGTTTCTCCTTAGTTCTAGGTTGCTTCTCTCCTTGATGAGTTTCCATCCGTTGCTTCTTGTCCTGCTTTCAGGTGCTTTGGAGAATAGCTTGACTCCCTCTTCTTTGGGGTAGCCCCTCAGATACTGCTATTATGTCACCCCAGTCCTTCTTTTCTCTAGACTGGCCATACCCAGTTTCTCTTGCCCTTTCATAATCCAAGCACCTCCAGCATTTCCCTTCTCATTCCCTGTCTTTTTTTTTTTTTAAAAGAGATGCCACGTGCTTTGGACTAATCCCAGTTTGAAAAAATAAAAATAAAAACGAAGTTTTGCATCCCCAGGACATAACTGTTCCTTTTTTAAAGAGTTACCTGTCCAGACCTTTCCACCCCCACCCCCACTTTTCGTAGACATCTGCTTTTTTCCTCCTAGGCGCAGAGATGATTATGGATTATGTAATGAGCGCTCCGTGGCCTGACTTGTTTATAAGGACATCAAAGCTGCAAAGGAATGCTTTTCTTCCTCCCCGGTCCTTTAGGAGCATTGATGTAGCCTTCAATCTCTTTTTTTTTAATTCTTTCTTTCTCTTTCTCTTTCTCTCTCTCTCTCTCTCTCTCTCTCTCTCTCTCTCTCTCTCTCTCTCTCTCTCTCTCTCTCTCTCTCTCTTTTTTTTTTTTTTTTTTTCCTGAGCCTGCTCTCCCCACCCAACTTTTCAAACGCTCTTCGTCTGCCAGTCGCGATCATTCACGCACCCATAACACGATGGTGCAGGGTTGCATAACCAACCCGTGCCCTCTGGGGAAAATCTTTCAGAATTCAGGATGCTTCAATGCAAGTCCAGTAAACACAAAAGGCCAGGAACATAGCTACCCTTTGTCTGTTTGTTTTGGGAGGTGGGGGGGGCTGGCTTGGCCCTCTGCCCCTATTCCCCCCCCCCCTTGGTCACGAGCTGAGTCAGGAATGGGTCTTCTCCCGAAAAGCGAAAGAGGGCTACTCCTTATATAACAGAAAGGGGTGTGTGTGAGAGAAATACACACACACACACACACTGGCTGACCCCTTGCGTGCTTCCGAGCAAGAAGACTGCCTTGTTTACACAGGCTGGGTTGCCGGTCTGTTAAAAGTACGGCAGCGGCGTTCACTTTCTTTTGAACTCGTGGGAAGCCGGTTCTTTTACCGTCACAGGGTCCCTTGAAGAGCCAGCTGGCCTGCCTGGCTTACCGTCGGGGTTTGCCCCCCCCCTCTGTATTTTCCAGGCGGTCCTCGACTTAAGACCGCGGTTGAGCTCTCCAGGTTTTCTGGCGCTGGGACGCGAAGAGTTGCTAATCGATGAGAGGTTCGAAATTTGCTACGACGTTCAAAGTCCTCGCCCGCCACCGTCTTGTCCTCCCCCACCCTTTTCTCGTCCCGTATTGAATCGCCAGCCCAGTCCAGCTTCTCCGTTGCATCTGAGGACACGCGCGGTAAATTCATCAAACCAACAACAACAACAACAACAACAAAAAGCCACCCCAGTTTTCTAATGAAGCAGACGTGAACAGGAGCTTCTGGGTTATTGAAGATGGCAGAAGTTGTGGGTGCTCCATCCCGGGAGATTTATAAGAAGAGGCTGGACAGCCACTTGTCTGAAATGGGATAGGGCAGGGGTCTTCAACCTTGGCCCTTGGATGACTTGTGGACTTCAACTCCCAGAATTCCTCAGCCAGGCACGCGTGCCTGGCTGAGGAATTCTGGGAGTTGAAGTCCACAAGTCATCCAAGGGCCAAGGTTGAAAAGCCCTGGTATAGGGTCCCCTGCTTGAGTAGGGGGTTGGGCTAGACGACCTCCAAGGTCCCTTCCAGCTCCGTTATTCTATGTTCTCTGCTGTCTCTCCACTATAAGCCTTTAAATGTCTTTGGTATGTCTAGTTCCATGAAAACAAGGACCAGGGGTGACATGATAGCAGCCTGCCAATATCTCAGGGGCTGCCCCAAAGAAGAGGAAGTCAAGCTCTTCTCCAAAGCGCCCGAAGGCAGGTCAAGAAGCAACGGATGGAAACTCACCAAGGAGAGAACTAGAACTAAGGAGAAACTTCCTGATAAGAACAATTAATGGAATAGCTTGTCTCCTGTAGTTGCACTGGAAAGAGTCCAGAGAAGAGCAACAAAGATGATCAGGGGACCAGAGGCTAAAACATATAAGGAACGGTTGCTGGAATTGGGGATGTCTAGTTTAACGAAGAGAAGGACGAGGGGGGACATTATAGCAGTGTTCCAATATCTCAGGGGCTGCCCCAAAGAAGAGGGAGTCAAGCTATTCTCCAAAGCGCCCGAAGGCAGGACAAGAAGCGACGGATGGAAACTAATCAAGGAGAGAAGCAACCTGGAACTAAGGAGAAACTTCCTGACAGTCAGAACAATTAACCAGTGGAACAACCTGCCTCCAGAAGCTGTGAATGCTCCAACACTGGAAGTTTTTAAGAAGAGACTGGACAGCCATTTGTCTGAAAGGGTGTAGGGTTTCCTGCCTGAGCAGAGGGTTGGACTAGATGACCTCCAAGGTCCCTTCCAACAACAACTTCTTCTTCTTCTTCTTCTTCTTCTTCTTCTTCTTCTTCTTCTTCTTCTTCTTCTTCTTCTTATTATTATTATTATTATTATTATTATTATTATTATTATTATTATTATTATTATTATTATTATTATTATTATTATTATTATTATTATTATTATTATTATTATTATTATTATTATTATTGGTTTATCTTGCTCTAGCAGACTCTGTAAAATAGTTGGCCCTGCTCTGCTTTGAAGTGATGCTAATTGCGGCGGCCTCAGCAGAATCCTCCCCTCCTCAGGGACCAAATTTGACAGTCCCGTAGGTCCCATTTCAGAAACTCTCTGGCCAAACCCAGCCAGCAAATTGGAGCACTAGAAAACCCAGTTCTAATTATCGCGTATTTTCAGCCATTGTTTTCTTCGGCAGACTAATTGGGCTTCCCACTGGGGGGGGGTGGGGGGGTGGAGGAGGATCGTCCCAAGAAACTTGCTGACTGAGTTTGGATGCTAGAAGCTGAAAGCCAGCTCAATCTCGGTTTCCCCTCGTGACCCGGGTCAATTAGGAGGCGCAAACTTGGTGAGTTCCCGATGATGTCATGGACTTTGACGCGTCTCGCTCCTCCAGGCCTGGCTGTCAAATGCATGCAAGGCAGTCCTCGGCTAACGACCACGGTGAAGCCCAACCACTTTCCCTTGCTAAGCGAGGCGGTTGTTGAGTGAACCGCCGGAGCTGTTAAATTAGTTAACAGGGTTGTTAAGTGAATCCGCCTTCCCCCATTGATTTTGCCTGTCGGAAGGTCGCAAAAGGGGTGGGGTGGGAAATCGCACGACCCTGGGACACTGCGACCGTCATGAATGTGAGTCGTTGGTCAAGCATCCGAATTTTGTTGAAGTGACCCTGGGGGTGCTGCAATGGTTGTACGTGTGAAACACGGTCTTAGATCACTTTTTCCAGTGACATTGTAGCTCCTCCTCATCCTCCTCTTCCTCCTCCTCCTCCTCCTCCTCTTCTTCCACAAACCCCAATCCCTTCCAGCACGGATGTTGTTACCTAGTTTGGGTCGTGAAACGTCTTCAAGAAAACCACCCAGCTCAGAGAGCCCCAAGGACCCGGCACTCTTCCTCCTCCTCCTCCTCTCCACAAGCCATACTCCCTTCTAGCACTGATGACGCTACCTAGTTCGGTAATGAAATCTCTGCAAGAAAACCACCCAGCTCAGAGAGCCCCAAGGGCCCGGCACTCTTCCTCCTCCTCCTCCTCCTCCTCCTCCTCCTCCTCCTCCTCTCCACAAGCCATACTCCCTTCTAGCACTGATGACGCTACCTAGTTCGGTAATGAAATCTCTGCAAGAAAACCACCCAGCTCAGAGAGCCCCAAGGGCCCGGCACTCTTCCTCCTCCTCCTCCTCCTCCTCCTCCTCCTCCTCCTCCTCCTCCTCTCCTCCACAGGCCATACTCCCTTCTAGCACTGATGACGCTACCTAGTTCGGTAATGAAATCTCTGCAAGAAAACCACCCAGCTCAGAGACCCCCAAGAGCCCGGCACTCCTCCTCCTCCTCCTCCTCCTCCTCCTCCTCCTCCTCCTCCTCCTCCTCCTCCTCCTCCTCTCCATAAAACCCCCTCCCTTCTAGCACTGATGACGTTCCCTAGCTGGGTGATGAAACATCTGCAAGAAAACCACCCAGCTCAGAGAGCCCCAAGGGCCCAGCACTCTTCCTCCTCCTCCTCCTCCTCCTCCTCCTCCTCCTCCTCTCCACAAGCCATACTCCCTTCTAGCACTGATGACGTTCCCTAGCTGGGTGATGAAACATCTGCAAGAAAACCACCCAGCTCAGAGAGCATCAGGGACCCCCACAGTTCAACCCTGAGCTACAGATACTCTCTTCTGTTGCTACCAACGCTGGATTGGAAAATTTAAAATCGAGAAAGCCAGCCTCAATGGAGAGAGAGAGAGAGACTTGTGCGGATTCCCAGACCGTTTTAGCCTAGTGATCGGATTCTTGAGTGAGAAATCTGGGTTGTATTTATTTCGTGACCCATCCGTTTGTTTGCTTGGCTGTCCTCGGCCTTCTGCGGAGTCTTCTCTGCTTCAAAGGCATTGATGCCCTTGAAAAACCGCGTCTGCCGTGTTGAGAAGTCAGCGTTTGGGCTGCCGGGTGATCAAATAATTGCTTTGGCCCTCGTAAAGGGAAGTGACTCTCTGGTCTAGAGGACCAGTAGCTACTTTCTCTGCAATGCGACAGTGTCGAAACAGGATAATTAGGAAATTACCAGCTGGTGCCACGGCAGTGATGGTCCAAGTCCAATCCGCAAAGCAAACCGGACAGGTCTTGTGAATTAAGCTGGAGTCAGTTCCCTTTAAAGTTCAAGGCGCCGAGAGAGAATAGAATGGAATGGAATGGAACAGAATGCAGAATGGAATGGGATGGGATAGGATAGAGAAGAGAAGAGAAGAGAAGAGAAGAGAAGAGAAGAGAAGAGAAGAGAAGAGAAAATATGGAATAGAAGAGAATAGATTAGAATAGAGTAGAAAATATGGAATAGAAGAGAATAAAAAAGAAAAATATGGAATAGAAGAGAATAGACTAGAATAAAGTAGAAAATATGGAACAGAATAGAATAGAATAGAAAAGAAAATATGGAATAGAAGAGAATAGAATAGAAAATGTGGAAGAGAAGAGAATAGAGCTGGAAGGGACCTTGGAGGTCTTCTAGTCCAGCCTCCCCGCTCGAGCAGGAGAAGCTATACCATCTCAGACAATAAACAATTACACTTGAATATGAAAATGTAAATATGAATATGTAAATGTAAATGTGAGCGCCTGTTACTCGTCCCAGCTTCTGCCAACCTAGCAGTTCGAAAGCATGTAAAAAATGCAAGTAGAAAAATAGGGACCACTCCGGTGGGAAGGTAACGGCGTTCCGTGCGCCTTTGGCGTCTAGTCATGCCGGCCACATGACCACGGAGACGTCCTCGGACAAGCGCTGGCTCTTCGGCTTTGGAACGGAGATGAGCACCGGCCCCTAGAGTCGGAAACGACTAGCACGCAAGTGCGGGGGAACCTTTACCTTTATGGAAATGAATATGATGCTTACAAGTGTCCACTTATTCGGTGCCGAACCATGAGGTGTCAAATGTTAATTGAAGGAAACTATACCAAGAACACATGTTTCCTTGCGTGTTCCCAGCGTATGAAATCTTGGTAAGAATTCTGCAAACTTCGGGGTTCGCTTTCTTTGCCTACTAGGGGCTTGCCCTGTCATGGTGGGCGGGTGGGAATATTCTTGGCAGTTCCTTGATTGGGGCGTTGAGTACAGTTTGCTTGTTTGTCTGAGTTGGTAGTTCCTTGGTTGGGTTCTTTACTTTTCGATGGCTGGCCCAGTATTAATCTCTGCTTGTCTGGATGTTGATTGCTGCTTGTATATAACAGAGAGCAAAACCCACTCCCTTGTAGCACTGACGATGTTACCTAGTTTGGCAATGAAACGTCTGCAAGAAAACAACCAAGCTCAGAGAGCACCAAGGACCCCACAATCTTCCTCGCCCTCCTCCTCCTCCTCCTCCTCCTCCTCCTCCTCCCAACCCACCGTCCCTTTTAGCATTGATGATGTTACTTAGTTGGGTCATGAATGAATGAGTGAACCTTTATTGTCAAAGTACAACCATGTATACATTGAGATTGGCTGAGCCTCCCTTCGTGCCCCCACCCCAAACTCACAGTGACAACAAACCCTCCATCTTATAGAGAATACCAAGGACCCCACAGTCGTCTTCCTCCTCCTCCTCCCTTCTAGCACTGATGATGTTACCTAGTTGGGTCATGAAATGTCTGCAAGGAAACCACCAAGCTTAGAGAGCACCAAGGACCCCACAATCTTCCTCTTCCTCCTCCTCCTCCTCCTCCTCCTCCTCCTCCCAACCCACCGTCCCTTTTAGCATTGATGATGTTACTTAGTTGGGTCATGAATGAATGAGTGAACCTTTATTGTCAAAGTACAACCATGTATACATTGAGATTGGCTGAGCCTCCCTTCGTGCCCCCACCCCCAACTCACAGTGACAACAAACCCTCCATCTTATAGAGAATACCAAGGACCCCACAGTCGTCTTCCTCCTCCTCCTCCTCCTCCTCCCCCTCCTCCTCCTCCCCCCTTCTAGCACTGATGATGTTACCTAGTTGGGTCATGAAATGTCTGCAAGGAAACCACCAAGCTTAGAGAGCACCAAGGACCCCACAATCTTCCTCCTCCTCCTCCTCCTCCTCCTCCTCCTCCTCCTCCTCCTCCCAACCCACAGTCCCTTTTAGCATTGATGATGTTACTTAGTTGGGTCATGAATGAATGAGTGAACCTTTATTGTCAAAGTACAACCATGTATACATTGAGATTGGCTGAGCCTCCCTTCGTGCCCCCACCCCAAACTCACAGTGACAACAAACCCTCCATCTTATAGAGAATACCAAGGACCCCACAGTCGTCTTCCTCCTCCTCTTCCTCCTCCTCCTCCCTTCTAGCACTGATGATGTTACCTAGTTGGGTCATGAAATGTCTGCAAGAAAACAACCAAGCTCAGAGATCACCAAGGACCCCACAATCTTCCTCTTCCTCCTCCTCCTCCTCCTCCTCCTCCTCCTCCTCCTCCTCCTCCCAACCCACAGTCCCTTTTAGCATTGATGATGTTACTTAGTTGGGTCATGAATGAATGAATGACCCATGTATACATTGAGATTGGCTGAGCCTCCCTTCGTGCCCCCACCCCCAACTCACAGTGACAACAAACCCTCCATCTTATAGAGAATACCAAGGACCCCACAGTCGTCTTCCTCCTCCTCCTCCTCCTCCTCCTCCTCCTCCTCCTCCTCCTCCCTTCTAGCACTGATGATGTTACCTAGTTGGGTAATGAAATGTCTGCAAGAAAACAACCAAGCTTAGAGAATACCAAGGACCCCACAGTCCTCCTCCTCCTCCTCCTCTCCACAAACCCGACTCCCTTCTAGCACTGATGATGTTACCTAGTTGGCTCTTGAAACATCGGCAAGAAAGCCACCCAGCTCAGAGAGCACCAAGGAACCACCCATCTCAAGGAATTTCAGAAAACCGAGTGTGCTTCTCCACTGGCATTTAAGAATCAGCCAGGTTTAGGCGCTTCAGTGCGCAGTTTCTCCAAAATCCTTTGTTTAACCGATCTCCAGCATAAATTATTTAAAATAGATAAATTTGAGAGCTCCAATAATCTCCTTCTTTTCTTTCTTTTTTCCTGCAGGATTTTTTACAGGGACACCTCGAGTCTCCCCGACGAACATGCAAACTGAGAAGAGTCTTGACACGGACGCCAAGTTCTCCGATAACGTGAAGCTTTGAGACTCCTCTGGAAACCCCCGGACGTTCAAGAAGGGCATGAGCTGCTGCTGCAACCTACTTCATTATAAAACTCTATTAAATCCTCTTTTCTTTTCTTTTTTTTTCCTTTTTACATTTCCCCCTTCCTTCATTTCCTGCCAGCTTCAGCTTTGCTTATTCATTTGATCTGCGCAGTTCATCCGGAATTCCTGTTTTCACTTGCAACAAAAAGTGGGTGGGCAAAATGATAATTTTCTGTTGCTGCTAATGTTAAGTACCAGAATTCTGGGACAAAATGTACATAAGGATTTCCCCCCCCCCTCTCTCTCTCTTAATGTCGTTGAGCAGGGTGATATTTAGTTGAGAGTATGAAGATCCTTGACAAAATACTTTCCTTTTGGGGGGGGTGGTTCTGGTTGCTGCTGCTTAGCCCCTAGAAGCTAGAAACACAGTTGGATAAATATTCCTCCTCGCTCCCCTTTTTCGAAATGACCTACATCGGGGGGACCTGAATGCGTGACATCTGATGGGGATATTTAAGGCAGACACACACACTCACACCCACCCCTTTGCAGGTGGCTGCTGAGTGAGAAACTCAGACCTAACCATCACAGGAGCCTGTGTTTCTGTGTTCCAAATTTTACAGATCAAGAAAGGGCCCGCGTGGGGTTTAGAAGCGATAGTGAGCATCTGTAGAAATGGTCTTTTGTGTAGAAAAAGCTATCCTACGTCTGTAGCTAGGGATCAGTTGCTTAATAGCGAGTCCTTGGCTGGCCAAATTCGGACAGCCTGAAATCAAGTGGATAACTTAATATCATTTTTTTCCCCCTAGTTTCGCACTTGATGTGTCTTCCCTTCCCGCAGATGTACAGGCCCTTTCTTAAATCTCTTTGCCTTCTTCAAAGCCCTCTTTCTCACCACTACAGCCTTGGCGTGTCTACATTTATGCACACCCCAAGATTATTCCCAATTTTAAAAACACTGCCCTAAGTAGCTATCCCCTAAGGCAGGGGTAGGCAACCTTGGCTCTTTGATGACTCGTGGACTTCAACTCCCAGAATTCCTGAGCCAGCCATGCTGGCTCAGGAATTCTGGGAGTTGAAGTCCACGAGTCATCAAAGAGCCAAGGTTGCCTACCTCTGCCCTAAGATGATCCTTCCATAGTTCTTGTAAAGTCTTAGCCAGTTGCTTCTCCTCAGTGACGGGACTCTAAGCTTGACCGGCTGCTTTGAACGATTCTCTTGCTCCTTTAAATTGGCCTTATGTTGGTCTTGCGGTTGCTACTTGTTCCTTCAACAGAAGGAAGACACGGTTGGATCAGGACCGTAAAACTGGGTCCGTATTTTTAGTCTTTCGCCCCTGGGATAAGATGAACCAGGTAATTTGAATTGCTCTACCGAGGTTGTCTCTTAAGATTCTCGAGGATTGGGCGCTGCAATGGATTTGAAATGGATTTACTCTACACAATATTGGCATTCCTCCCTTATGTACAGCCAGGTTTAGATCAGGAATATCCGTCTCATCGTGGATGTAATGTGGCTTACAAATTTTTTCCATTTGCAAAACCTACGAGCTGCTAAAATATTTGCCAAGAGGAACACTGCTGAATGTTTCTGTTATCACCCCAAACTAGCCAGTTTGGGGGGGGGGGTAAGAGTGGGACCCAAATTTGGGGTGTTGGCAAGCCCAGTTTGGAACCGGCTTGCCCCTAATTAAGATTTGAGGAGTGTCCCATTTCCCCGTATAGGTCATCTCAAGCCGGTTGGTCAGTTCAGCCAGGCATATCCTAGGGCGCAAGCCAAGTTACATTGCGGGTCAAAAGTCTCACGAGCTTTTGTGTGGCTTCAGCAAAGGGGTCCCTGGCATTTTTCACTTCTGCACTTTGAGGGATGTTTGTGTGGGTGCGCGCCTACGTAGAGGAAGCCTTGACTTGATCGCAGCTGATGGGGCTGTTCTGGCAGACGGTAGCTCGGCAGCTGAACTTAATTGTGGCTTTTGTGGTGATAACATAGAATCTTTGAAGACTTGTGGACTTCAACTCCCAGAATGGGGAATTCTGGGAATTGAAGTCCACAGGTCTTAAAAGCTTCCGGACACCCCTGGTTTAGACCTTATTAAAGTGCCTTATTCAAGGATTTTGAAAGCCTGTTGTGAACTAATGGAATTAAGCTAAGGAAAGCCTGCTTTGGGCTGTGAGTCGTGCTTCAGCGTAGCCCCAGTCTCCATGTTTGCAATCTTGTCCGCGTCGGTCGTCTTCTTGGTTGCCCACAAAAACCTCTTTAGAGACGGATACATGGCTTCTTGGGTGGACTGCCTCCATTGCCAAGGCGTTCCTAGAGGCTGGCAGCGTCTAAGTAGGGTGTCCTTCTAAGATCATTTGCCCTCATTTCCTAAGGACGAGAGCCTCTGCCCGCATCTGGGTGTGATCCTCCTTATTGAACTTAATGGATGCGATTGTGTAGTGTCACAAGCAATAGACCTTATGACCCAAGGCTCCCGGTGTCTGCTGGATTTCAGAGACCAAGTCAGATCTCCCCCACCTTCACTCAGAAGTCTCCCCTAGTCCAGGGGTAGGCCACCTTGGCTCTTTTGTGACTCGTGGACTTCAACTCCCAGAATTCCTGAGCCAGCCACGCTGAGGGGAAAGGGAGAGGTTTCCAAGCTGAGCCATGCTGGCTCAGGAATTCTGGGAGTTGAAGTCCACGAGTCATGAGGGGGCCATATTCCGCACCCCTGTTCTGGGCCAAAAACACTCTAGGCTTAACCTCTTTGGCACGGTTGCCTATCAGTATCTCTTCCTCTTTCTCCCTCCCCCCCCCCCCCATAAGGTTGGAGAACAAGAGGACTTGTCCTCACTATACCGGACTAGTTAAATGTAGCCTTTACAAAGTCCACAGTTGCTGTCATCTCCGTCTGGATTGTGGGACACCATTCCAGGTAGACCCAAGGCATGAAATTCCTGGTTATAAGTCAGGGGTCTTCAGACCTGGCCCTTTTGATGAGCTGTGGACTTCAACTCCCAGAATTCCTCAGCCAGGCACGCTGGCTGAGGAATTCTGGGAGTTGAAGTCCACAGGTCATCAAAGGGCCAGGTTTGAAGACCCCTGATTTAATCTCTCTGCAAGTTGGTCACTTTCTAGGCTGTGCCTTGAGCTCCCCAGCTGAACCACGCAGGAGAGGCAGGGACTCAAATCCTAAGGATCTCCAGTTCTTCCTGATCTCGGGCTGAAGAGTTGAGGTACTCCTCGCTGGCTTTGTGTTCTCCTAATACTTTTGCTCCCTCAGGTTCCTCCTCTGGGCCATCTCGAAACACTGCCAGAGTCTTTTTAATAGAGCAATAATCTCCTTTTTTTTTGGGTCTCTGTGTGTGTGTGCATGCGCGTGAGAGACAGATTCCAATGTGAAATCTCTTTGTCTTTGCCCTCCTCAACATATTACAGCAGGGGTCTTCAAACATGGTCCTTTTAGGACTTGTGGACTTCAACTCCCAGAATTCCTTAGCCAGTGCATGCTGGCTGAGGAATTCTGGGAGTTGAAGTCCACAGGTCCTAAAACGACCACGTTTGAAGACCCCTGTATCTAGCTATAAACGGTGCTGTTTGTTTGGATATGAGTTTGCTCAGTTGCCTGGTGGACCTTACTAACTCACAGAAATGTCTGGCCCAAAGAGGCTGTCAAGAAAGGGGTGGATCTGCTTTTCCCATCACCAAATTGTTAAATCTCAAGAGCAACGCTGAAAGTTGTGTTGTGGGCTGGGAATGTTCCTTCAGAAGTAGACTTTTAGCCAGCCCCAGATTTTGTGGTGATTGATGGGTGAACCAACTGCTAAGACTTGTGGGCTTCGACTCCTAGAATTCTGGCAGTTGAAGTCCACAAGTCTTAAAAGTTGGCCAAGGTTGGACAACCCGGATATGTACCATGAGCCCAAAATTCCTAAACGAGGGGAAATGATTTGGGGCCTTTTGAGCATCCAACACCCTTTCTCTCCAGAGCTTTGCTCGTATCCTCAGAGTGAAATCCTTGGGGCATCCCGAGGTAAGCAGCCATTCTCAACCTGCACGGAATTAAATGACCGTTGCTAAAAACTGCCGGAAGTTGATGTCCCAAATTCTTTAAAAAACAAACAAAACAATCAGACTTCACTTCCTGAAATACCTGACTTGGATCCACATGATGGAAAAGCTACCTCACTCCTTGCGGTTGAGCAGATGCTGGGCGCCTCTCTCGCTGTGCTTGGTTCCAGAATTGCACACCCCTCGCGTGGCAACTGTGCACATTGGCATCCAAATTCTTTTTGCCATGTTGAGTTGAAGAACGTGGGTCTTCCTATTACAGAATTTCTTCCACTTTGCAAAAACTGAGACCGCTGCCCAGGTCATCCTCTTTCATTTCCTCTGCTGCTTTACCAAGGGTTAGAGTTTGCCTGACTTGAAGGACCTCCAGAAACTCTAGGACTATCATTTCCAGGTTTCTCAACTAGTAGGGATATCTAGAATTAAGGAATGTCTAGATACCTAGTTTCCAGTAGAACTAGATATCTGGAGAGACATAGAACTTAAATCTAGATAGTAGATACCTAGTTTCTAGTAGAATAGGTTATCTGGAACTAGAGACCAACTGGTAGGGATATCTAGAACTCAACAGATATCGAGAGACTGGATACCTAGTTTCTGGTAGAACTAGATTATCTGGAACTAGATAGCAAGTGGTAGGGATATCTAGAACTTAACTGGAGGCCCATCGGGTTGAAGAAGCTAGAAAACCCATAGTCCAGACCAGGGGTCTCCAAACTGGGCAACTTTATGACTTGTGGTCTTTGACTCCCAGAATTCCCCAATCAAGTGGCTGAGGAATTCTGGGAGCTGAAGTCCATAAGTCTTAAAAGTTGCCCAGTTTTGGAGACCCCTGGTCTAGAAAAGCAGTCATTGAAGAGTGATCATGAAAGGTCAAAATAGTCTACATGCGCCATGTCGTTATGACCACCATCTTGTTTTTTTTAAAAAAAAAATCCTCCAGATACCCCTGAGGGGTTCCCAAGCCCCCCCCCCCTTTTTTTTATTCCTTCCTTCACAGAGTACAGGCCCAAACATGGCCCGTTGCAAACATGGACATGGATCCCGAAAAAAATAATAATTGAATGTCCAAAAGGAACGTCTTAAATCCCAGGGTTCAATGGGGGCCGTTTTCCCGTGCTAGTCTTAAAGCGAATTCTCTTCCCTTTTTGCACAGAAGCTGGTAACTCTAGGACCTGCGTTTGAATAAAACTTATTTTATCGTTTCAACTTTTTTTCTTCTTTTTTTTTCTTTTTTGGTTTACTTGGGTTGGTGTGCGACCTTGTATTTAAATCCTCAGAACACTGTGGAAATCCTGAATGCGTATGAATGACAGCAGCTTTGTAAATTAAGACGTTTGTGTGAATAAAGCTAACGGGTGGGGTTGAAAAGCCCTTCCCAGTTTTGAAGCGAAGCCTCTCTGCCTCTTGGTTTATTTTTTTTTAAATCAGTCCTTATTTCTGTACATGATCAAACACAGAAGAACGTGTCTCGGACGTGATAAAAGAATTTCCAGGCATAAAATGCTGAGCCTTCTCAAAAATTTGGGTCCAAATCCAATGATTCTCCACAATAAAGAGTGCATGTCAGAAATAAAATTGGACAGAGCAGAAGTGCTGGACATTTTTAAAAACTGGAATTACAGTGTTTTAAACACCTTAGAACAGCCTTTTTGCAAGTTTAAGATTGGTGGACTTCAACACCCAGAATTCCCCAGCCAGCATAGCTGGCTGGGGAATTCTGGGAGTTGAAGTCCACCTATCTTAATCTTGCCAAAGATTGGGAAATGCTGGCTTAAAATGAGAATAAACTGCATCTTCTCCCTGCCTCTAAAACCCTGTTCACGGTGTCCTTGCAAAAAAAAGGTGTTTTTTTTTTTAAATAATTTTGAAGCAGGGGCTTAAAAATGGCAGAGGCGTTGGCCCTCAACGAGGCCCTCTTTTGCAGAAAGAATGGATTAGCTGGAGGCTGCATTAGGATGCTGGGGGTTTTCCCACAGAGGACCTGCAATTTTTACGCTCAAGAGCCCAAGGTGGGTTGCGTCTTTTCCTGGATGTTTTTGGTCGTTCCTGGCGACGGCAGCTTTGGCTTCCGTCTTTACAAGAGTTTGCCAGCCAGGATGCCGTCCTGGATTTCAGCCAGAACAAGCCACCACCCAAACCCTTTGGAAGCTTACGAATAAGCAAGTCTTTAGCTTACTTTTGGCTCTGAGGCTTGCAGAAGTGGGAGAGGAGGAGGAGGAGGAGGAGGAGGGGTGTGAGCCGTGGTGGGATTCAAACAGGTGAACAACCGGTTCTCTGTGTGGATGCCTCTTCCGGAGGTCCGTTCTGGGCCTGGGCAACAAAAAAAAATAGCTACCGGTTCTGGCTGAATCCCACCACCGCTTCTGGCACTGATGATGTTACCTAGTTGGGTAACAAAACGTCTGCAAGAAAAAGAACCGAACTCAGCATCCATTTATTGGTGGGTAGGAGCAATTTGGCACAAACGAAGTCCCATCGAGTTCCCTTTTGTCCTCTGGGATAATGCAAGCATCGTTCAAAGCCGGTCAGCCGGAAAGGATCCATTTTAGAGCATTGTCAGGGGATGAGCCACAACACAGACATGCTCCGTTTCCAAAAGCCGGAGGGTGTTTCACACATCCTGACTCTCTCCCATGTGCACCGGGGGTACCGACGCATGCTAAGAGGGCCAGGCTGCAAAGCCCGATCAAAACAAATCAAGGATTCGGCTTTGACAGATTACATAATCCGACGGTGTTATGCAACTTGGGGACAAGCGCCTTATCATCCTGCTCACAGGCGTTGCGCTCTCTCGGACCAAAATAGCAAAAGTACAGGCTGTTTAGGTGGACCTCTGCAAATCCGACAATCCCGATTAACCAAGGATTTGCAAATCCCTGGAAAAACAATTCCAGAAGGGGCAAGCAAGCTGCGTGAGCACGTTTGGGAAACGGATGCGGCATCCAAAAGCTAAAGGTGCAAAAATTGGGGTAGTTTCTGGCAGGGAGCAGGACAGGCAACCTATGAATTAAGAAGTCCTGCTTCATCTCACTTTTATTTTTCGGGAGTGTGTGTGTGTGTGTGTGTTTGTATGCCCAATCTGGAGCCATTCCAGAAATTTCACTGGATTTGCCTTTAAACCAGTGTTTGTTAACCTTAGCTTGTTTGAAGATGGGTGGACTTCAACTCCCAGAATTGAAGTCCACGCATCTTCACACAAACCAAGGTTGATAAACACCGATCTAAGCCGAAAAGTCTAGTTCACAAGCATGATTGGCACAGAGTTCTCTAACAACCATGGGGTTACCCTGTATCCAGACCTGGATCGGTCACCAAGTAGCGTTCACACCATCCCAAGAATCTTTATAACAATAAGGGATGTCAGGATTAAATTTTGGGTGCCCTAAAACCACCCCCACCACCCCCACACACACCTCGAGATTGCTCACTCTGAAGCGTGCAAAAATTTAAGCAACGATCTCAAACTTCCTCGTTCATCCGATTTTTTTGGCTTGGCACAGTTTCCAGATCAAACCTGGTTTGACCCATTCTCAAAGGTGGGTTGCAGCATTCTAGCCTTTCCCATCTTCATCAAACCAAGAGATTATTAAAAAGAGAGAGCAGAAAGTCATCTTAAATTCAAGATGGAGCCCAATGAACAAAGCCAACAAAAAACAAGGATAAAAACACTCTTTTGCCCAGAAAAAAAAAATTGGAAGGGGTCTGGGAGGTCCTCTAGTCCAACCCCCTGCTCAAGCAGGAAACCCTTATGCCATCTCTTCTTCCTTCAGTTTGGCGTGGTAAACAGTTGTCCTAACTGAAAATAAATTAATGCATTTTTCCGATTTGTCCGTCTTCAATCAATCTTTTATGACAGCCACAGGCCAGCATTAAAACGATCGCCTTTTGGTGATCTTTCCAGCCAGCTTCTGACAAGCATAGGCCAGATTCATTTAATGACTGCATGAGTCAACAACTGTGGCAGGAAAGATCATAAAATGAGATACAACTCGCTTAATCAGCTCACTTTCATGGCTAAGGTAGGACTAGAACTCGCCGTCTCCTGCTGATTGGCCCAAAGTCACCCAGCTGGCTTTCTTGGCTAAGGCGGGATTCGAACTCACCATCTCCTGGCAATTGGCCCAAAGTCACCTAGCCATCTTTCATGACTAAGGTGGGACTAGAACTCACCGTCTCCTGCTGATTGGTCCAAAGTCACGTAGGTGTCTTTCATGGACAAGGAGGAACTAGAACTCAATTCCCCCACTTTCTAACCTGGTGCTTTACTAGACCGTCTCCTGAGCGACAGACAATTCTTGATTTCATGGCTCCGGTCCCCATTTCTGTGGATTTTTAATCCTTCGGGTTTACTATTCTACTAAGTTTTTAAGAAGAGACTGGACAGCCATTTGTCTGAAATGGTATAGGGTTTCCTGCCTTAGCAGGGGGTTGGACTAGATGACCTCCAAGGTCCCTTCCAACTTATTATTATTATTATTATTATTATTATTATTATTATTATTATTATTATTATTCAGCCATCTTTACCCGTTTTTCTTCCTTTCGCTTTTATTGTCCTCTTTTTCATGTTTCAAGGCATTTGTAAAGGACACCCAGGATCACTGGAAGTCAGGTGGCTTATAAAAGTAACGGTATATCGGTAAGTCATTAAATGAGTCATCATGTAATGTTGCTTGATTTTACATTCTTTTTTTTGTCACAATATATTTAAGATTCTTGATGTCTTTCATAAATAGTACTGTAGACACTGTTTAAACAAGACAGACACTTCTGTCCCATGTTCATATTCATATAACAAGAACAAGAACTATTATTATTATTATTATTATTATTATTATTATTATTATTATTATTATTATTATTATTATTATTATTATTATTATTATTATTATTATTATTATTAAAGGGACCTTGGAGGTTCTCTAGTCCAACCCCCTGCTCAGGCAGGAAACCCTATACCAGGGGTAGGCAACCTCGGCTCTTTTATGACTCATGGACTTCAACTCCCAGAATTCCTGAGCCAGCATAGCTGACACAGGAATTCTGGGAGTTGAAGTCCATGAGTCATAAAAGAGCCGAGGTTGCCTACCCCTGCCCTATACCATTTCAGACAGGTAGTTATCCAGTCCCTTCTTATTGTAAATTATAATTATAAATTATTACTGTACGTCCTTATTATGAATTATGAGTTATTTAAATTATCCCAGCCCTGTCTGTTTATGAAAATCTCTTCCCTAACAACAGCTTTTATCTGCCCAGTGTCCTTTCTCATCAACCTGAAAGCTGTCACTCAGGCTCTTCACGTTCATGATTTTATATTCCCTTCTCTAGTGACTCAGGTCTGGTGATTGGAAAACACCCGTGTTTTGATGGTTGACGCCCTGCTTTTAAGTTATCCTCTGTTGCGCTTCTTTTGATGTGGCTGGATCAGTAATCAATACAGGCCAGCAATAAAGGTAGTCCCAACTTATGACATTTCGTTTAGGGATTGTTCGAAGTTACGTTGGCATTGAAAAAAGTGAGCTGTGAACATTTTTTCACGACCACGATCACATGATCAAAATTCAGCTGCTTGGCAACTGGCATGTACTTATGACTGTTGCAACGTCCTGGGGTCACGTGATCCCCTTTTGCCACCTTCCGACAAGGACAGTCAATGGGGACGCCAGATTTGCTTGACAAGCGTGTGACTAACTTAACAAGTGCAGTAATTCACTTAACAACTCTGGCAGGAAAGTTTCGTTTAAATAGGGCAAAACTCACTTAACAAACGTCCCACTTAGCAACATGGATTTGGGGCTCAAAATGGGCGTACGTCGAGGACTACCATGTACTTACTAGCTAGGTCTCTGTCCAACAGACAGCCTGGAATGGAAAAATGGACACTCTCTTCCCCAGCGTGCACAGTCTTATTGTGCGAGATAAACCGGGAGTTAATACAGTAAACAGGGGTTGTTTGATAGAAAAGTCTTCCATCAGGGTTCAGTCCAAGCCGGGAATAAAACAACATGGCGACTGCTTTAGAAAGAAGGTTGCAATTTATTGAAGAGGAGAGCCAGACAGGAAGATGGCTCTGGAAAAAAAAAGAGTGAGCAGATGTAGGGAGTGAGTTTTTATACCCTCTGGAGCCTTTTGTTTGGAGTTGCTTCCTGTTCCTGGTTGAGGCTTTGTATTTCCTGTGACATGTATTTTGACCTGTGTCCCTTTGGCATCTGTGGGTTAATCCTATTCTGTCCTGTCTTAGAGTTTGGGTGAGGTATGTAGATTTTAGGTGTCTTTGTCTCCCTAAGCTTCTAGCTGGAGCGCTCCAACCTTCCTGAATGGATTATCTACATCTGCATTTCTACAGAGCTGGTTTCTACTTGGGGGAGGGAAACTTGGGGCTATTAAGAAAAACTGGGCATGCTTTTCTGCCTCTTTAAGATCCTTTGGGGAAATAATATAATATTCTGCCCTTTTAATATTTCCTTCTCTGGGTGGGGGGGGAGGCTGACTTCCCACAGTGGTCTGTAATAAATGGTGGTTTATCTTACACTATTCACCTGGAACAATATACATACATGTGCTAATACAGCAGGCTCCAACAAACCGCAGTTACATCAGGAAATGGAAGAGAGAAAACACATCAGTGGAGCCTTCCCTTTATACCAGGGGTAGGCCACCTTGGCTCTTTTAATGACTCCTGGACTTCAACTCCCAGAATTCCTCAGCCAGCCACACTGAGGGGAAAGGGAGAGGTTTCCAAGCTGAGCCATGCTGGCTCAGGAATTCTGGGAGTTGAAGTCCGCAAGTCATGAGGGGGCCATAGTTCCCCCATGCTGGCTCAGGAATTCTGGGAGTTGAAGTCCACGAGTCATAAAAGAGCCAAGGTGGCCTACCCCCTGCTTTATACAAAGGCTCTTAAAGAGACACCGACCCTGCTGAGTCGTTCCCTTCATTACATCTTACATTACACAAGCTGGTTAGCAGCTAAATCAATACCTTGACAACACGCACAAAGAGAGGGGAGAGGAAACGCTGGCCAGAAAAGACATAAAATGGGGCAAAACCCACTTAACGTCCATCTCGCTTAGCAATGAAAATTTGGGACTCAGTTGTGGCTGTAAGTCGAGGACTACATGTAGAGGTAGCCGAATTTCTGTTGCTAAGCCAGGGGATCGTTAAATGAGTCACATTCGAAGACTACATGCAATAAATTAAATTAAGGATAAAGGTATGGTGTCATGGTTTTGCTTTTTTCAAAAGGCAACTGGACTTTGTTTTCCCTTGAAGATGTTTCCCTTCTCATCCAAGAAGCTTCTTCGGTTCTGACTGATACTGATGGGGCCTTTTTGAAAAGCTGATGATTTATAATAAAGATCAGGGCGCTATTTGGCAGCTCGGCTCTTACAAACCCTATCTGAAAAGCCCCTTTTCTGGTGGAAAGTAACAATGCTTTCAAGTATCTTTAAAAAGAGGCGTGGGGAGTCATTGTTTAAGAGGGATGGGGGGGAAAAGAGAGAAAAAGAGCCTGTTTTAAAAAATATTTATTTTTATTGGTTAACCTTTATTTTGTCAAATTTATGTCGTCGCCCATGGTATGCATTTGTCTCTGGGCTCCGCGCGCAATGAAAACGCAAAGCTAAATAATCCACAGGAGCCACAAAAGCCAAGCCCAATCTTGACAACTTTTAAGACTTGTGGACTTCAACTCCCAAAATTCCCCAGCCAGCACGACCGGCTAGGGAATTCTGGGAATTGAAGTTTAGAGATTGGTTGGCCACTAACTCCTGATCTAGATGCTTCCTTATCCCAGTTTCAACTTATTCTAGCCCTTCTGCCTTTATTGCCGCTCTCTTCCACTTTTGGGGCCCCGGTTGTCCTATAACCAACGTTTATAGCTATGTCTTTAAATGCAAAGGAAACTGCATTCTCCCCAAAATGCAATAAAACATATTATGGGGTGTTAGAGGCACATTAGAGCATCTGTTAGGCCTTGGGTTAAGCTAACTCAAGGTACTTTTAGGCTAGTTTTTATATGTTGCGGGGGGGAGGGGTGTTATTGCTCCCCAGCGTGACTAAGCTTTCTTTCCTGATATTGCGTTTTCCTCGCACCCCTTGTGCAGTCATGCTGCCCTAGAAAGGGATCTAATTAATTACTTAAGTCAATTTGCAGTTTGATTTGATTTGGATAGGAATCAAGATTTGAGCGCCTTCTGGAGAGCGCACCATTAAACTGCAATTTGCAAGCAAGGCAAGAGGGTAGACACAAAGCTCCGTGGTTTTGCAAATATTCCTCTGGATACCAATAGAAGAGACTATTTGTGGCAGGGTTGAAATGAGGGGTCCTCGGTGCTCTCTGGGCTTGAGGTAGAGTTTCTTGCCATGGAGGGGAGGAGGAGGAGGAGGAGGAGGAGGAGGAAGAGGAACCGTAGGAGGACTGTGGGTCCCTTGGTGCTCACTGAGCTTGATTATTTTGTTGCAGATGTGTCATAACTCAACCAGGTCAGTGTTAGAAGGGGGTGAGGTTTGTGGAGAGGAGGAGGAGGAGGAGGAGGAGGAGGAGGAGGAGGAGGAGGACGACGACGACGACGACAACAACAACAACAACAACAATGACGACGACTGTGGGGCCCTTGGTGCTCACTGAGCTTGGTTATTTTGTTGCAGATGTGTCATGACTCAACCAGGTCAGTGTTAGAAGGGGGTGAGGTTTGTGGAGAGGAGGAGGAGGAGGAGGAGGAGGAGGAGGAGGAGGACTGCTGGGTCCTTGGTTCTCACTGAGTTTGCTGGTTTTCTTGCAGATGTTTCATGACCCAACCAGGTAACATCATCAGTTCTAGAAGGGCGGCGGAGGAGGAGGAGGAGGAGGAGGAGGAGGAGGAGGAGGAGGAGGAGGAGGAGGAGGAGGAGGATGACGATGACGACGACAACGACTGTGGGGCCCTTGGTGCTCACTGAGCTTGGTTATTTGTTGCAGATGTTTCATGACCCAACCAGGTAACATCATCAGTGCTATAAGGGTTTGTGGAGTTGGGGGGAGGGGAGAGGAGGAGGAGGAGGAGGAAGAGGAAGAAGAGGAGGAGGAGGAGAAGAGGAGGAGGAGGAGGAAGGGGAGGAGGAGGAGGAGGAGGAGGAGATGATGATTTGAAATTGAGCAACAGAAGACAGGAAATTCATTACTCTTGATAAATTAAGCATTTTTCTTTACCTACAATTTCTTTCCCGTAAAACGTTTCTTGTTCCAAGACTCAGAAAGGCATTTTCCCCCTGAATTCTCAATTCACACCTTTTTCCATATTCTCAGTAGGACACTTCTAATAAAATTATTCTTAAACATCCACATTAACCTTCATTGTGTTATGCCCTAGAAAACTGTGCCATCTAAACCTCGATCAGGATCTTCTAATTATCAAATTATTTCTCAACAAAACCGTAGTCGGTTGTGTACGATCCGCATAGTTTAAAAAAAGTGTTAGCATATATAGTTTTAAAAATTTTAAGCACTTCTCTTATTCTGTTCTTATGACCTGGAAGCAGCCCAGACTCACTTTATCGGTGTGTGTGTGTGTGTGTGTGTGTGTGTGTGTGTTGGTTCCGACAGATGAAACTCTTCAAAGAACTTTGAGGCGTTGTTTACCTTAAAGAATCTTTATTTGAGTAGCATAACATCGGCACTAACACAATCAAAGCCAAAACTGGATTCCCCTTCCCTTGAGCACAGAGTATCAAAGCACAATTCCCTCCTCCAGTTGACAGTCATAAATCACTTTCCCCAATTCGTTTGAAACACGGACTTTCCCTCCAGCTCTCCAGCCCGCCAATTCTTTATCATCTCTTGTTTCAATAACCTTGGTTCTCACACTAGGTTTAGTATTATTATGTCTAGCTAGACTCCCGTGCATGTTCCTTCCCCCTCCTAGCATCATCTGACTCTAAAAGCAAAAAAGAAGAAAACGATTGCATCTCCATTTGTTGTCAATGCAAAAACATCCGATGTTAGCAGCGTTGACAGTGTGTGTGTGTGTGTGTTTGTGTGTGTGTGTGAGGGCAGCATATAAATGTTAATACAGGTAGTCCTTGACTTACAAACCACAAACGAGCCCAGCCGTCATAGGTACAAGTCAGTTGCCAAGCCTCTGAATTTTGATTACGTGACCAGGAGAAGAATGCTGCGATGGTCATAAGTGTGAAAAGTTACTTTTTTCAGTGCTCTGAATGGTCACTAGAGTGAGGATTACCTGTAATTTGAAATCAGATTGTTCCAATTCTCCTTGTCCTTTTTATTTAATTTATTTTTTAAAAGTTTTATTGATTTTCTAATTTTACATTTAAATATTTAAAAAGCAACGTGGTGGCTGAGTTAATCGATAATTCAATAACATACATTAGTACAAGTCTCAAATTATTACATTAAGTATTTCCTCTCTTTTCCCCTTAGTGTTTACCTGTCTCGTGTTTAAACTAATACAATTCTTTTTATATCAATCAAATAAAAATAACTTTCTTACATTTATCAATATTTTTTAGTTTATACGTGTCCTGGTTATTTGAACATTCAATCTTTATAGACAATCATTGTCCTAATTAGTTTTTCCCAATTTTTATTTTCCCATTAATACAGTATTTAAGTTTAACATTTAATATTTATAATTTCCAAGTTTTAAATGACCACAATTCCCTTTATCGCAATTCATCACAAAATCTAACATTCAGAATACACGTCTTATCTATTTAAATATATTCTATTTCTCACCATCTTACATCAACTAATTAATAATGCAGTATAACGTTCTTATTTTCTATTAATTTCCAAACGTCTTAAATTTAGTAACCAAAATTTTCTCTTATTTCAACATGAAATACTTCCTCTCTTTTTCTCTTAATGTCTACTATCTGATATTTAAGCTAGTAGTTTTTATTGTAACAGCTAAGTAAAAACATTTATTACATTTATCAGTAGATTTTTAGCTTATATACTGTATATCTTAATTACTTTATAAGCAAATCAATATTCGAGTTTAACCTTTAATATTTATACCTCCAAGTTTTAATTGACCAAAGTTTTCTTTATCTCAGCTCATAACAAAATCTACCAATTCTCCTTGTTCCTTTGCATCTCGGAGTATTTTATATTTAGTTCTTGATTATTATTTCCGCCCCCCCTTGTCATACAAACTCAGCTATATCTTTCTGCCCTTGTTTAAGTGGTACAACAGTTGTCAGAAAAAGTATTGTTTCACGCAAAAACAGCCTTGGCAAAACATTAATTTCTATCACAGAAAAGCTTGCCAGCAACGACAATATTAATTTCTCTCTGTGTCCTCTTTCTTCTCATTCCACGTCTTAACGTAATTATTCTGCTATAACATACAATTCCTATTAGTCATTGTGATACCTGAATTTTTTCCTTTTCTCTCCATCTTAAAAGCAGTTTTTTTCCACCATCAATGCCGTTCGTTTCTCGAGGCTCGTATTCTTCGTCTTTTGTTTTAAGTCTAAAAGCTGGCTAATGCCCTTAAGTCCATCAATATCCCATTAAAAAAAAATATTCCTTCCAGAAGCTCTTCAAAAATTATTAGGGGTTGTCCGCAAATCTTGCCATTTATAAGTTTCTCTTTTAATCTTTCTTCCAGCAATTCGGTCATCTTATGTTATATCTCTATCCAATACTTGCAAAGCTAAAATAAATAGAATGGGTGATAAGTGGCAGCTTTATCTATTCCCTTCCTGTATTTCACAAGATTTTTTAATTCTGCATTCACAACAGGGAATTGTGCCTTTTGTGAAGCGTAAAATCGATTTGACCCCTTTAATAAAATTCCCGCCGGGGTCCCTATCCTCCAAACTTTTAAACAAAAGAGTCTTGTACCAATTGTCAAAGACCTTTTCTGCACCAAGGGGGGGAAAAAAATCAATGCTGCCCAGTTTTCTTTTATTGTTAATTTAAATATTCCAAAATATCTATTGGTAGTCCTTGACTTACGATCGGCATTGGGACCCAGAATTTTAATGGCTAAGCAAAGCCGTTGTTAAGTGGATGGTGCCCGATTGCACAATCTTTCTTTGCACAGTTGTTAAGCGAATCACTGCTAATTGAGCCGCATGGTTGTTAAGCAAATGTAGCCTCCTGCATTGTAGTTTGCTTGTCAGAAACTCCTTGGGAAGATGTAAGTGGCAACCGCAGGACCCCAGGATGCTGGCAAGGAGAGGCTGCATCAGCGGTACCTATTTGGGTCATGAAACCTCTGCGAGAAAGCCATCAAGCTCAGAGAGCATCATGGACGCCACAGTCCTCCTCCTCCTCCTCCTCCTCCTCCTCCTCTTCCTCCTTTCCGCAAGCCATACTCCCTTCTAGCACTGATGATGCTACCTAGCTGGGTGATGAAACCTCGGCAAGAAAACCATCAAGCTCAGAGAGCATCAAGGACCCCCACAGTCTTTCTCCTCCTCCTCCTCCTCCTCCTCCTCCTCCTCCTCCTCCTCCTCCTCCTCCTCCTCCTCCATTCCACTTTACTCGACATCTGCAAGAAAACAAGCAAGTCTCACAGAGTATCATGGAGCCCACAGTCTTCCTCCTCCTCCTCCTCCTCCTCCTCCTCCTCCTCCTCCTCCTCCTCCTCCTCCTCCTCCTCCTCCTTTCCGCAAGTCATACTCCCTTCTAGCACTGATGATGTTACCTAGCTGGGTGATGAAACCTCTGCAAGAAAACCATCAAGCTCAGAGAGCATCAAGGACCCCCACAGTCTTTCTCCTCCTCCTCCTCCTCCTCCTCCTCCTCCATTCCACTTTACTTGACATCTGCAAGAAAACAAGCAAGTCTCACAGAGTATCATGGAGCCCACAGTCTTCCTCCTCCTCCTCCTCCTCCTCCTCTACTCTGCATCCCCCACTCCCTTCTAGCACTGATGATGTTACCTAGTTGGGTAATAAAATGTCTGCAAGAAAACAAGCAAGCCTCACAGAGCAACCACAACCCCACAGTCTTCCTCCTCCTCCTCCTCCTCCTCCTCCTCCTCCTCCTCCACAAACCCCTGTCCCTTTTAGCACTGACAATGTTAGCTAGTTAGGTAACAAAATTAAGCTCAGAGTGCACCAAGAACCTTACAGTCCTCTCCCTCTTCCTCCTCCTCTCCACACACCCCACTCCCTTCTAGCACTGATGATGTTACCTAGTTGGGTCATGAAATGTCTGCAAGAAAACAACCAAGCTCAGAGAGCACCAAGGACCCCACAGTCCTTTCCTCCTCCTCCTCTTCCTCTTCCTCTTCCTCTTCCTCTTCCTCCTCCTCCTCCTCCTCCTCCTCCTCCTCCTCCTCCTCCTCTCCACAAACCCCTCTCTTCTAGCACTGGTGACGTTCCCTAGCTGAGTGATGAAATGTCTGCAAGAAAACCACCCAGCTCAGAGAGCACCAAGGACCACCTCCTCCTCCTCCTCCTCTTCCTCCTCTCTACACACCCCACTCCCTTCCATCCCTGGTGATGTTACCTAATTGGGTCTTTCTGACATGTATTGTAGTTCTTTTATCATAACGCAACCTACAGCTTCTGCAAGGAAACAGTCAAACCCAGAGAGCACCAAGGACCCCACAGCTCAACCCTTGAGCTTCAAATATTCTCCTCTATTGGTTTTCTAGATCACGCCAAGTATTATTTTAATTTATTTTTATGTATGATTGACTTGCGAGGCCGGTGTGTTGTGCAATTAGCTCACACGGTGTAACAAGATGGTGGGTTTGTTGTCACTGTGAGTTGTGGGGAGAGGCACGAAGGGAGGCTGAGCCAATCTCAGTGTACACATGGTTGTACTTGGACAATAAAGGTTCATTCATACAGGATTAGGGCCGCTTTATAAAACCCTAGTGAGGCCACACCTGGAACACTGCAGCCAATTTTGGTCACCTTATCACAAAAAAGATGTTGAGAGTCTAGGAAAAGTTCAGAGAAGCGCAACTAAGATGATCAAAGGCCTGGAGACTAAAATATACGAAGAACGGCTGCGGGACTTGGGTTTGGCTAGTCTAAAGAAAATAATAGGGGAGACGTGATAGCAGAGTTCCCGTATCTGAGGGGCTGCCATAAGGAAGAGGGGGGCAGGTTGTTCTCCAAAGCACCAGAGGGCAGGATGAGAAACAATGGTTGGAAACTGATCAAAGAGAGAAGCAACCTGGAATTAAGGAGAAACTTCCTGACAGTGAGAACAATTAACCAGTGGAACAGCTTGCCACCAGGCGCTCCAACACTGGACGTTTTTAAGAAGAGTCACCTGTCTGAGATGGTTTAGGGCAGGGGTGTCAAACTCAATTTCAGCATTGCGGTTGCCCTCAGGGGGCCGGGTGGGTGTGGCCAGGGTGGGCGTGGCCTACTGAGTGGGCGTGGCTGGAGTGCGTATGGCCTACTGGGTGGGTGTGGCCAGCTCTACATCGTTCGCATCAAGGGTGCCTATGGGGGCCTGGGCAGGAGTGGGACAGATCTGAGGGTCTCTGGCAGAAGGAGGGTCTCTGGGCCAGGGCCAAGGCAGAGGGGGCCGTTCCCTCACTGTTTCCAGGATGGCTTCGCGGGCTGCAAGAAACCACTTTGCGGGCCGGATCTGGCCCCCGGGCCTTGTGTTTGACATGTCTGGTCTAGGGTCTCCTGCTTGAGCAGGAGGCTGGACTAGAAGACCTCCAATGTCCCTTCCAATTATTCTATTCTATTCTGTTCTGTTCTGTTCTGTTCCATGATTCTATTCTGTTCTATTCTATTCTATTCTATTCTATTCTATTCTATTCTATTCTATTCTATTCTATAATCCATATTTCATTCTATTCTATTCTATTCTATTCTATTCTATTCTATTCTATTCTATTCTATTCTATTCTATTCTATTCTATTCTATTCTATTCTATTCTATTCTATTCTATTCTAGATCTCTTCCTGTTTTACACACATTGTCGTCAGGCGCTTTTTGACCAAAAATATACCAAACCTAGACAACTTAAGAGTTAAACTGACCCAGCCTTGGATGGGTCGATCAAAGTCGATATGCCGGTGAAAGATATTCCTTTGCAGAGCTCTTTTCTAACTCCAAAATCGATGGCTCTTGGCTTTCTCTCTGTGCAAAGAGAATTAAACATCTGCAAAGGGAAGTTCTCAAACCCTCAGCGAATGAGATCATTAAAACCTCATTATTCCCTGGGTGACAGGCAAAAGCCCTTTTTTTTCTCTCCAGTCTCAAACTTTGGATATTGATCCCAAGAGGTTCATTTATTTCAGAATCATCTAAGGCTGCTCAGGGGGTTTGACCTTAAGAAAGTGAGAAAGAGAGAAACAAAAACTCTACACTTGGTGCACTTCTCGTTCCGAGACACAAAAAAAGAAATAGAGATTGTCCCCGATTTACAGCCACAAAAAAGGAACACAGGTAGCCCTCAATTTTTGTCTGAAAAGGTATAGGGTTTCCTGCCTGAGCAGGGGGTTGAACTAGATGACCTCCAAGGTCCCTTCCAATTTTATTTTATTATTATTATTATTATTATTATTATTATTATTATTATTATTATTATTATTATTATTATTATTATTATTAATAATAATAATAATAATAATAATAATAATAATAATAATAATAATAATAATATTGACAAAGCTCAGTTAACATCTGTCTCACTTAGCAATCGAATTTTGGGCATAGTTGTGGTCATAAGTCAAGGACTTTAAGAAGAGACTGGACAGCCATTTGTCTGAAATGGTATAGGGTTTCCTGCCTGACCAGGGGGTTGGACTAGATGACCTCCAAGGTCCTTTCCAACTTTATTATTATTATTATTATTATTATTATTATTATTATTATTATTATTATTATTATTATTATTATTATTATTATTATTTGCACAGTCAGCCAGATGTTCAGACTGGATTTGGCATTTTTGTCTACCTATCGAGTCCTTACCAAGGACCTGGGATAGGCAGATGTGGATGTTTGATGGTATCACAGGATGGAAGCAGTTCCTAGTAAGGCCACCTTTTGCAGTTGACTAATGGCAAATTTGTCAATGCCGATGATGGTGTTCCAGTGGTGCTCCAGTTGTTTTGGGATTGCACCCAAGGCACCTATTACTATTGGTACTACCCTTGCTTGCCTTTGCCACAGTATTATTATTATTATTATTATTATTATTATTATTATTATTATTATTATTATTATTATTATTATTATTATTATTATTATCCGTTGCTTCTTGTCCTGCCTTCGGGTGCTTTGGAGAATAGCTTGACTCCCTCTTCTTTGGGGCAGCCCCTGAGATATTGGAACACGGCTATCATGTCCCCCCTCACCCTTCTCTTCATGAAACTAGACATGCCCAATTCCAGCAACCGTTCCTTATATGTTTTAAATTCATTTCTGGAAGCTAAACAAAATTCACTGAAGTCCGTGAAATGAAAAATGAAGTCCATTGTCCCTGGGAAAGGTAGAAGGAAGGAGAAGAGGATGACCAGCAAGGTGCATATGCTCAATTCCGATGGCATTGTTGAAAGAACAAAAGAAGGCTGGATGATAATTGTCTTGGAGAAAAAAAATTATCTCTATAGTTCCTAAGACTCGACGCCAACTTTATGGCATCTAATCAATACATAGGGACAACTGAAGTTCTTTCAAAGCTGCTGAGAAGGTGGTTTAATCTGTTCTTAAGTAAAAACTTTATTTCCATTGGCATCTAATCCCATTTTGAAACGGCTTTTGCTCTTCGCATGAAATCAACATCTTAAATCAACTCAATCTTTTTTCTCCATTACCTTCTGAGCAGACATTTTTTAAAAATGAAGTTAATCAAAGAAAATAGATATTCAGCAAAAATAGCACATCAAAAAAAGGAGACGCTCCAAAAGAACCTCTGAATATTAAAGTTTGGAAGCTTGAAGTGCAGGATATTTAATTATACTTAAGTTCAAGTTAGCCAGATAAAGAATTGAATAAGAAAGAGGATCGTAGATCTCAGTTGTAGTCATCTTCAAAGTTTGCCATGTTGTCTACTCCTGCCAAGGGCAGAATATTCTGTATTGATCTGGGGTTTAAACAAATGAGCATTTCAAGTTATGAGGAGGAGGAGGAGGAGGAGGAGGAGGAGGAGGAGGAGGAGGAGGAGGAGGAGGAGGAGGAGCACAACCACTGTGGGGTCTTTGGTGCTCTCTGACTTAGGTTGTTTTCTTACAGATGTTATATGACCCAAACTAGCTAACATCATCAGTGCTAGAAGGGAGCGTGGTTTGCAAGGAGGAGGAAGAGGTTGTTGTTGTTAGTTGCGAAGTCATGTCCAACCCATCGCGACCCTATGGACAACGTTCCTCCAGGCCTTCCTGTCCTCTACCATCTTCTGGAGTCCATTTAAGCTCACACCTACTGCTTCAGTGACTCCATCCAGCCACCTCATTCTCTGTCGTCCCCTTCTTCTATTGCCCTCAATCTTTCCCAGCATTAGGCTCTTCTCCAGTGAGTCCTTCCTTCTCATTAGGTGGCCAAAGTATTTGAGTTTTAGCTTCAGGATCTGGCCTTCTAAAGAGCAGTCAGGGTTGATCTCCTCTAGGACTGACCGGTTTGATCGCCTTGCAGTCCAAGGGACTCGCAGGAGTCTTCTCCAGCACCATAGTTCAAAGGCCTCAATTCTTTGGCGCTCAGCCTTTCTTATGGTCCAACTTTCACTGCCATACATTGCAACTGGGAAGACCATAGCCTTGACTATACGCACTTTTGTTGACAGGGTGATGTCTCTGCTTTTTAGTGTGCTGTCTAGATTTGCCATGGCTTTCCTCCCCAGGAGCAAGCGTCTTTTAATTTCTTGGCTACAGTCCCCATCTGCAGTGATCTTGGAGCCCAGGAAAATAAAATCTGTCACTACCTCCATTTCTTCCCCATCTATTTGCCAGGAATTGAGAGGGCCAGATGCCATGATCTTGGTTTTCTTAATGTTTAGTTTCAACCCAAGTTTTGCACTCTCCTTCTTCACTCGCAACAAGAGGCTCTTTAGTTCCTCTTCACTTTCTGCCATTAGAGTGGTATCATCTGCATATCTTAGGTTGTTGATGTTTCTTCCGGCAATCTTAATTCCAACTTTTGATTCATCTAGCCCTGCCTTTCTCATGATGTGCTCTGCATATAAGTTAAATAGGCAGGGCGACAGTATACAGCCTTGCCGGACTCCTTTCCCAATTTTGAACCAATCAGTGGTTCCGTGTCCAGTTCTCACTGTTGCTTCTTGGCCCACATATAGGTTTCTCAAGAGACAAATAAGATGGTCTGGTACGCCCATCTCTTTAAGGACTTGCCACAGTTTGTTATGATTCACACAATCAAAGGCTTTAGCATAGTCAATGAAGCAGAAGTAGATGTTTTTCTGGAACTCTCTAGCTTTCTCCATGATCCAGCGTATGTTAGCAATTTGATCTCTAGTTCCTCTGCCTCTTCGAAATCCTGCCTGTACTTCTGGTAGTTCTCGATCCACATACTGCTGGAGTCTAGCTTGTAGAATTTTAAGCATAACTTTACTAGCATGTGAAATGAGTGCAATGGTGCGATAGTTTGAACATTCTTTGGCACTGCCTTTCTTTGGAATTGGAATGTAAACTGATCTTTTCCAATCCTGTGGCCACTGTTGAGTTTTCCAAATTTGCTGGCAAATTGAGTGTAGCACTTTTACTGCATCGTCTTTTAAGATTTTGA